>NW_022314767.1:0-3249 GCF_002776525.5 Piliocolobus tephrosceles
TATTGTGGGACATTTGTTTCGAATTTTTCACTATAAATCACAGTGTAGGACAGAACTGCCATCTTTTCCCACTGGCCTGAGACATTGCTGCTATCACATCCTAGTTCCCACACATACATGGGTTCGTTCTGGACTCTCTGCTCTGTTACATTTGTCCTTCAAGCTATTTACACATCATCCCCATATTGTTTCAGTTATTATAACTTTGCCATGTGTTTCCCTGCCCCTTCAAGCTTTTGATTTGTATTTTTAAATGTCTGTGCTATTCTCTTACATTTTCTACTTCAGGTGCATTTTTTTCTTCAGTTTGAAAAACTCCATGAAATATCCCTAAGGTTCTTAAGGGAATTGCTTTATATTTATAAATTACCTATTGGGACTTCCCACCAGGAACACAATGAGTCTCTGTTTATTCACATCTTCCTTTGTGGCCTTCCGGACAGTTTCACAGCTTTTCTTCATATCGAAAGCCTATATTTTCTAATTGATTACTCCAGTATGTAAAAATGCTTTTGAATTTTTGAATGTTACTTTTTTATCCTCTCCATTTTTTTCGATTGAAGTGTTTGTCTTTTTCTTAGTGGTTCAGGTATTAATTAGACTTTCTCAGGCTCTGAAGAAGGAGGTTACCTTTGGTGATGGGGTGGATGACCACCTGCCCATATCCAGGTGTGATCACTGCACTGTGATCTTAAACCAATCACACCACCTTTCCACTCCAAAGTTTCATCGTCAATAACATGATACATTTCTCCATTCCTCTCTCAGAGAAGCAGCAAAGATCAAGTCTGCAAGCACCTTCTTAATCCACATTGCCCGACATAGTAGCTACTAATGCTAAGTGACTGTTTAAATTTAAATTAATGAAAAGTAAACAAAATTCAGAATTCAATTTTCACCTACCGTCCCTTTGGTCACCTTCCACGTGCTCATAGCCACATGTGGCTAGTGGCTGTATTTTGGACAACACAGAGAAAGGATACTTTCATCACTGTAGAAAGTACAACTGGATGGCCCTGTTGAAAGCCTGGTGAAAGTACAAGTTAGGTTATTATTGCTGCTGCTGGAGGTTGGAATTCTCATATACACATGAGGAGGGGCACCTATTTACACAGGCCTACATTCCAGCATCCATGGGGGCTGCCTAAGCACTCAAAAAAACACTCATATTTCATCACTGTATCTAAAGCAGTCACAAAGCAAAGAAAACATAAATTAAACCCTTGAAAAATAGGAGCAAGGGTCAAATCATTGAGCGCACTATTTTTCATAAATGTCATTATCTAGACCACAGATAGCTTCATGAAACTTCTAATTAACAGCAGCAAAAAAGTACTATTTTCTATGAAGTTTCTCATTCACATTAGCCATTTACAAAAAAAGACACGTTATTGTCTAAACTGTAGCATCCTTTATTCATAGCCTGCAATACAGAACTTAGGGCTGTGAGCAGGACAGAGCGAAGAGCAGCCAGAGGAGAGCAGCAGGAGCCTAAAGCCCGCTCAGAAGGTGCCTGGATTTCTCTGGCAGGAGGCAAGAAGAAGACAGTGATGAACAACAGGTGCTTCCCCCACCACAGGACTTAATAAAGCAGCAACTGATAATAACAACAGCAAGAGCAATAATATCAACCATTTACGACATTCCAAGGCTCATGCTCAATGCCTTATACACCTTACTGCATTAACTCTTGCCAAAATACCAGTGAGGTAGGTATTTGGTATTATTCCAGTTTTACAGATGCAGAGGCTAAGTTCATAGAGGTTTAATAACTTACCTGAGGTCACTCAGGAAAGAGTTCAGAGTCACGGATCGAATGGAAGTATGTGTGACTTGAGAACCTATGTTCCTAATTGTCAGGTTTCTTGTCTCTGGTCAGGATGGTCCTAAATGGGAGATTTGATTCTACCTGCACAGGAATGTTTGGGCCCTGGTTCCATCCCCCATTTCTCAACCTTGGCTCCATCCTGAACAAGGGCCTCACATGGTATGTGGACATCCCAGTCTGTACATCCAACTCCATCCACTCCCCTCCCATCTCCTATGAATAGTCCCCATGCAGGCCCTGGAAGTGGGCTCAAGGCTAGTTGTACAAGGATCTCAAGTACCCAGAGTAGGGTCTAGTGGGGAAGAGGATGGTCGCCTAGTCCCAAGACTCCCCTGTAGGGAAGGGCACAGCTGAAGGAGGATCAAAGGAGGGCCCTCTGAAGACACGTTACTCAAAGTTTGGTTCTGGGACCAGCAGCAGCAGCATCACCTGGGAATTTGCTAGAAATGAAAATCTGGGGGCCCCATCCTAGACCTCTTGAATCAGAAACTCTGGGATGAGAGCCAGCAGTCTGTGTTTTGTTAAGCTCTCTAGGTGATTCTGATGCTAAGTTTTAAGGAATATATAGCTTGGATATTGGACCCTCCAAACCTCATGTTGAAATTTGAACCCAATGTTGGTGATGGGGACTAATGGGAAGTGTTTGGGTCATGGAGATGGATTCCTCATAAAGGGTTTGGTGCAGTCTTGGTGAAAGTGAGTAGTTCTCACTCTATAGAGCTGACTGTTAAAAAAGAACTTGGACACCTTTCTGATATTTCATTCATTCATACATGGAAGCTAACATTTACAAAGACTCTATTATGGCTGATCACAGCCTACAAGGCGCAGCAAGCTCTGGCCCCTGCTTAAGACTCCAGTTTTATCTGAGCCACTCCTGCCTGGCTTTCTGACCTCCTGCCAAGTACCCCTCTAAGTCAGTCTTAACCAGGCTCAGAGCCTCCCCCTGCTAACGGGGTACCAAATGCCAAGACCTTAGCTTGTGGGTCTCTATTGAAATGATCCCTGCTCTGGGATGCCTCCATGATACTCCATGAACTAGGTCAAGTCCTCCCCTGGTATAGTCTTATAGCTCCTGTACCTCTTCTTTCTAGTCACTATTGAGTAACTACTGTCATAACAACCTATTTAATGCTTACCTTTCTCACTGTCTGAATGCTCGGTAAGAGTAGAGACTATGTATCTCTGATTTTCCATGCAATAGAAGAATGCTGGAGCCTGGTAGTGGGGAAACATTTCTTGAATGAATTCATGTGCTAGAGACAGGGAGGCAGGGGCTGAATCTCTTGCCCTGGAGAAGCTAAACTGACTAGAAGGGAAGGAAGCATGTAGACAAATAAACCTACATTTGATGAACTGTTTATCCCTTGGATTGGACTTAAAAGTAGCCCTTTTCTCAATGAATCTGACTTTAGGAAAGC
>NW_022314768.1:0-18228 GCF_002776525.5 Piliocolobus tephrosceles
TTTGTACTTTTGATACAGGAACTAACTTTCTTTCTGTGTGACATCTTCACCATGTCTTGTATTCTCAAGCCCATAAGCTTCTTTCTACAAGTTGTTACTTCATATAGAATACAATTGAATTTGTATTTGATAAATAACAGTGAATCTCAATACTCAATAATATTTTCAATGACTTTGAGTTCAAAGATAAGGTCATTGCTAACTAAAGTTGAAAATAGATTCTCTTACCTCTCTTTTTATTTTATAAGAAATACTAAAAAAAAATCATAATACTTCCTAGAATGGAAATTGCAATACTTCTATAAGGCTACTATGGGTAATTTTTTTTGTCTTACTCTTATAGTCCATTTAAAAATTTTCACACTTTTTCTTTTCTTCACTTGGGATTGATTAGTTCAACATTAGATTTAAATTGGCTATTGAGACTGTGTCTAGTCATTTGGTAGGCACGAAATAATTATTGCAAACTCAATATCTCTGACTGTGGGGGCTCTCAGTTCTTCTTGCATGTAAATCCTTAATAATTACAATACAAATGAGTGAATGTAGGTAATTTAATGATCATTTCTGGGTCTAGTATCTCTTTGACATTCTGGAACTGTCACCATCAAAATGAAGTGTTGATTCTAGGTTGTCTTCATTTGAAATTATTACTCATTATCTGGCACTAATTGTTTAGTTCACAAGGGTTGCTTCAGTGATATAAATCACTACACACATTATAATGTGTACAGGAATTTCTATTACTGAGTCATATGCTATCTAGATAAGGCAAAGTTTTGTTTAACATAAATAAAAGTAATTGTATAACAAAAAGTTTCCTTTGCAACGATAATCTCTATGATTTCTCCCAGGATGATGATTCTGACTTGTGTTGTGACCCTTTGTTATTTCTGGGAAATATTATTTCTGCCGATGTATGACTGGCAGTGAACATTAAATCCTATTTGAACAAATGAGATCTTGAATTTATTGGACCCTGTTTTTTGCACTGCGGTGTATTTGTAATCAATTATTCCAATTCTTCCAGTACCCAAATTACTTGAATGACATTGGAAAACTGATACTAAACCAAAACAAGACAGAGCTCCAGAGTTGCAGAATGTATTAAGAAAGGAAAAATATACAAGATATAAAAATCATATGAAGTTAAAAAAAATACTTATAACATGATGGGATAAGTTGGATATTTTAAATGAAGATAAGAGAATAAGATAAAACAGTGTGCAATCACTTTGTGTTTTCCAGAACATATGTGGGCAGACTTTAAAATATTATGAAAATATTAATACAATTATGTGTATAAAAGTCTAAATGCACATCATTGAAATGAGAAATATGAAAGTTGAAAAATAAAAATCAAAAGAATATTGGGTGGTACATCAATAGATAAGGTTAAAAGAAGTCAGCTAAATTCAGTCAATTAGCGAGCTGAGATATTGGTCAATGAATTCTACAATACATCACACAAGTGTGTGTGAGTATGTGTGTGTATGTGTATAAGACAGAAGAGGGACAGGGAAGGGGAGAGGAAGGCAAGGAGAGAAAATAAAATTTAATACACAAAAGAAGACATCGAATTCGGTCAACTATCAGTACTTGTTATATACAAAAGTGACAACAGAGTGGGCAGAGTAGGTAGGAAGATAGTTGACACATAATTTTTAAAATTTCCCTTAAAGGCTCTGAAAAGGAAGCACAAGTCCTTAGATTTGTATTGTCTACCTAAAATAAGAAAGTAAATTTAAAATGATCAATACGTTGTCGTATCAGAAAGAAAGTTCAGAACACCAAGGATAACTCCATTGGAAGTTCTACGGGATGGGATGGAAGTAGAGGCTGCTATGAAATGAATAACAGCAGATAGACCTCTGGATTCTCATTAGTAATAGTAAGTGCGAGACTCTGAAGAATTATCTGTCTAAATGTGCAGTGTGACTATTTCACTAGAACTCTTTTTTTAACCAAACCAACATTCAACTGTGAGCACAAGATAAAAACACTGAAAGCATGCCTAAACACACAGTGTTTCCCAATGTCCACCCCTGTCTGGAAGAATTACTAGAGGAGACATTTTGAAAAAAGGAGCAATAAGTCTGAGAGAGAGATTGTATAAGAAAAGGTGAAGAACAATAAAACCGGTATAATTTATGCTTAGGCATAAATAAAGGTAGCTTTTGAAGAAAACAATAGGACCTTTGATTTTGGATTTAATGTATTGCTGATCTGAATGTAGAGTCGGCTTTTCAATGTGCGGATACAGAAGATGGCAGGGAGTGGGAGGAAGAGCAAAATAATTGCTAAGATTCTTGATTTACATGAGAAAAATATAAAGAAAATGATTAACAAAGGCATTGCGTAGAAGTAGCAAAGCTTAAATACACATGTTAAAATTTCAAGGGGAACCATTTAAAAAATATTAATGAGATGTCAGACTTTGAAATCATTAGAGAAAAATAAATGTAGCTGCATGACTTCATCAAAAGACAAGGATAATATTTTTTAAAGCAGAGAAAGTAGAAAACATGAAAGATGTTGTTAAAAATGATTTAAACATCTCAGTAATCACAAATCTAATCAATATCTAAAAACAATTTAAATGGTTAGTTTCAAACTGGCTTTTAAATAGCTCTTTTGTTTAAAAGAGCATTGAACATTTAATCTGAGAAAATAAAATGACTCATTAATAGAGGTAGCAAAGAAATAAAAGAATATCAGACATATGTCCAAAAAAAAAGTGTGTTAATATTGGTGTTAGGACAAAGAAAATGTTAATCGAATACATTTAAGAGGACATCTTAAATATCCTTTTAAAGAGGAATTTTTGTTTGTTTGTTTGTTTTGTTTTGTTTTGTTTTTTGAGACGGAGTATCCTTCCGTCGCCCAGGCTGGAGTCCAGTGGCCGGTTCTCAGCTCACTGCAAGCTCCGCCTCCCGGGTTTATGGCATTCTCCTGCCTCAGCCTCCGAGTAGCTGGGACTACAGGCGCCCGCCACCTCGCCCGGCTAGGTTTTTCTTTTGTATTTTTTAGTAGAGACAGGGTTTCACGGTGTTAGCCAGGATGGTCTCGATCTTCTGACCTCGTGATCCACCCGTCTCGGCCTCCCAAAGTGCTGGGATTACAATCTTGAGCCACCGCGCCTGGCCTAAAGAGAATATTTTTAAAATCTATCACACTAGGAATATATTTTGTGCTAAGCCTATTTTGGCCTCTTTAAAGAAGCAAGTAACAGATACAATTTCACAGGTTTATAAAACAAAGATCACAGTTGCCTTAAACTGAGATGGCAAAGATTGTAAGAAGAAGTGGTGGTATTGATGACATGTTAGAGTCAAGAGCTAAGTTTGGGGTATGATTGTTTTGAGTTGCGTATTAGAAAACTAAGTATACATATCAAGTAGAAAGTTGACTATAAAAGTCTTTGAATCAGTGTTAAATCTAGCTACAAGGTATAAATTTAAAAATCTCTAGTATAAAAACCGCATTTAAAAATGCGTGACAAAATGATACTTGGTTGATGTACACATGTCAAATTTTTAAGCAATCCAAGGACCAAGTTTTTGGGCATTCCAATGTTTTTAGAGCAGGAATTGAGAGAAGACAGTGAAGCAAATGCAAAGATAAGAGTATAGAAGGACATTCAGGAGATTGGTGACAGTATGGAAAAAGTTACAAATTGCGTATTACAGATGAGAATAGCAAATACTGCAGATAGATCAAGCAAGATGAAGACTAAGAATTGACTATTGTAATCAGTGATTAAGAAGTCATTGCTGACCTTGTACTGGAAGTCTTTTACAGTGACAACAGCAATAGGCTTGCTTGGAATGGGCTCAAGGGGTAATATGAAAAGAAGCATTACAATAAATGAGGGAAGTGAAGTGTTGTAAGGAGTGTTGTTGTAAAGAAAAAAACCAGGTTTTTATATAAAGCAGAGGGAGAGGCAGGATCAGCAGTGAGCTCAGCAGTTTTTCAATGTGTTTTAAGATAAGAGAAAAAGCTACATCTTTCACATAGATGTGAAACATCATGCACACAACTAAAAATAAATAAAACAAAGGTAAAATTGAAGAAATGGGGTACTTTAGGAAAATTGTGATAGTAGAATCTATCATAGAACTGAAGGTGTGGCCTTTGGATAGAAGCATGAATAATTTATTTCTAATGAAACAGGAAAAATGTATATATTGTCATAAAAAAACTATTACAAGGTTGTAATAGTGGTGGAAACATCTAGAAGGTATTTTGGCTGCTAGAATTTCTTTCATAAAGCAAGAGCTGACCTCATCAGATACGAGTGTAGATTTTAGAGGTTTGTGAAGAAAGGACAGGGTCTGAAATGGTCATCTAGGAAGATGGCAGATTGAATGGAGAATGGAAACACCTAATACAATTGTTGAGCAGCCGTAGGAGTATGTAAGAAGCTGGCAAACATGATTCTGTATGTGAACAATCTGCATGATAGTGTGTTTTACACCACTAAGCTCAAGTAGGTATATAGAGGTTCAAGGTACACAGAGATGTGAACTAGGATTGTGGTGTTACTAAGGGAGTTGGAGACATAGGTGAGGGATTGATTATAATGTTTTACCATGAAATTTAAGCTGGGTAAAGATACAAAAGAAGGTAAGAAATAAGAGAGGAATAATGTAATACAAGAGGGGCAGTAAACCTTAAGTTCTGGTTATTGGTGTTGGGATCTTAGAGCATGGAAGCTAGTGAAGGGGCGGAATTAGAGAGGAATTGAAATTGACAGTATGGAAAGTTTGTGCTTATTAGTAATGGTAAGTTCTAGGGTACAAATATGATTGTTGGGTGAGTTATCCATGTCAATATTTAAAGCATCGAGAGTTATGAAAGTAGTCATGTGGGACAGACAGCCGAAATTCTATGGGATTTGAGATGAGCCTAAGTGTCTATGATATTTGTTAGAAGGAGGATGACATCAAATTTAAATCTGTTGTTCCTAGGGATGAAGAAGGAACATCATTGGAGCTAGGCGTTTTGGAAGAAAAGGGAAGAAAAGAGATTGGATGTGACACAGAGGGTATCTTTCGCATCTCCATAGTATTAGGAGTAAGGAAAGGGAAACAGCTACCAGTTGAGAATCTTAGAGGAGAAGCAGTATTCTTGAGGGTAGGGAGTTTACTAAAAGCACTAATAACACAATAAATAAAATGCTTTAAAAAAGTGATTCAGATGATTTTATCAATTATTTGTTTCTGTTTAAAAACCACTAAATCTTAGGATTTAAAGTAGTAACGCTTTCCCCCCCCCCACCCCCTCATAAATCTACACCCCAGCCAATGGGTTCCACTGATTTGGGACAGAAGTACTGATCAGAATTGGGCTTGCTCAGGTGTTTGCATTCAGTTAGTGAATTGGCCAGGGCTGCCTGGTTACTATGCTTTGCCTGGAAAACCTGAGTTCTGCTCCATGTGTTTCTCATATCACTCCAGCTACCATTCCCTCTACCCATGGTAACGGCAGAAGATTTGAATTAACTATTCAGAAAGAAAGCATCAGTGGCTAATAAACATATTACAAGAAGATCATTTCTCATTACTAATCAGTGAACACACATTAAAACAATTAAAAGTTAAAATTTTATACATGTTAAGAAAGGTTTGTAAAATTCATTGTTGGTGAGTGGGATGGAAAAATATATGCTTTCATTTAGTTTCAGAGAGAGAATAAATTATTCCCCCACCTTTGGTAGGACTTTCAGCCATGTGTATCTGTTTTTAAATTGAAGCTACTTTTTAATCCCAAAACTATTCTTCAAGGTATCAACCATAAAAGAATATTCATTAAAAAAGAATACTCACAGTACTTATAAAGACATTTAAAGATGTTCACTGTAGCATTGTACAAAATATCACACACTGTAGGAAGTTAAATGTGTAAATAAAGATTGAATACAGCAATTCCTCATGCATCAAAGACTTAGATGAAAACAAGTGCCACACTCAAATTAAGTAACTGAACATATTTTAATAAAGGCATTTTTTACAATGATATGGGTACAAGTTTAGGAACGCCAGAAAGGGAAATGTAGTATCCTGGAGTTTATAACTATGGAAAACTCCCAGTATCTCTTGACCTAATGGGAAACTCATGACAGCTGTGTGTAGAAGGCCACCTGATAAAAGGTATGACCCTTGGTGGGGGAAGATGGCAAACAAATAGATAACAAGCATGCAGGAAGGTAGGAAGTAAGTGTCTCAACTTTGCTTTTCTTCCTTCTGTATCTTCTGCCAGTGGCTTTCACTGCTCTGACTGATACAATCAGAAGCCACAGGTTAAGGAAGGTATTGAGGATCAAGAGCTCTTTCAGGCAGTCGTTTTAGTTCAGTTTCCCAGGACACAGAGCAGTGTGGAGAAGAGTGGAGACTGGATCCGGACAGACGAAAGGAAGTTATACCGCATAACACACACGTCAGTGTTCAATAGCAGAAAGGAGGTCCGGGTAAGTTCATACTTGTTTATATAGAATGATTTCTCCAAAATGGGTAAATGAAAATTTTTAATACCTGCAATCTAGTATTTTTAATATAAAATATACAATGTGACCATATACTTCTAAATCTACATATGTAATTATTTCAGTGAAAATATATATACCTCAAATTGTTAACAATAGTCATCATTCCTGTAGCAGTAGTTAGTGGATATGGGTAGAAAATTGAGAGGGATTTCATTCATCTGGATTGTGAAGTTTACAATGAGCGTGCATTTATGTATCAAATTTATTTAACAAATTTAAATTTTTTACATCAATAAAATTACTAAAATTCTATAGAGCAGTTGGGCAAGGGGCAGGAGCAAAATTTATATTATTATAAATAATAATGTATCTTCTAATATATACAATATAGAGAATCAGAATGAGGAAATGATGGAAGCCTGCTTATTAATTAAGTATTGAATTATGAATTGAATTAAATTATGAATTGAATTATAAATTGAATTCAACTATGAATTGGATTATAAATTGAATTCAACTATGAATTAAATTATGAATTATGAGTTAGAAATTGAATAACAAATAGGTAATGAGGATGGCTGCCACCAGTCTAATTCTGAGGTTTGAAAAGTTTTACAGTGGAAAACAGGTACATACATACTTTCAGTAAGTAATGGTGTTTAATTGTATTTAATTTCTCCTATTTTTAGGAGATTGTTAATTTTTTTGGACATAAACGTTATTTGGACCTAAGTGTTTACTAAACAGGATTTATTTCTTTTGGCTTAGGGGTACTACGAAAAAAATCACTGAGATACTAAGGGCACGGTGAACACAAAGGTTGAAAACCTCAGATCTAAAGTATTAAAATCATTCTCGGGCAAATCACAAAAGTTCTACGTACATATTTCTAAAGATATAAGCATGTTAACTGTAAACTTATTCTACCTCTAGATGATCAAATGGCACTTCACTCTTTTACTATTTTTTTCTTTTTAATTTTTTCGGGCAGGCAATTCATTTACACGGACTCCTCTTTTATGTAATTTGTATCTAGATGAAATATTTTGGGACTTATTGAGTGTAAATAGAAAGAGCTAATGAGAACCAATGCCTTTCTCCCGCCATCCACTCAGTTTATTTCCCTAACATTTGCTAATCACTTGTGACTCATTTGCAAAGAAAATACACTAATATGCATAGTCTAGCAGAAAGCAGGTGTTAAGCATTGTACTGTAAAATTATACTAGTTGATACCATGCACAGGAACGTGAACAGAAATATAAAAAGGAAATTGCAACAGGTTGTAACGTAGTGCTCAAAACTAGGAATCAGAACATGATCTGTGCCCTATCTAGCTACATGATCATGGGCAATCATTGACTGTTCTGAGCCTCAGTTTTGTTTTCACAGAGAAATGAATCAATCTAACAGTAACTGACCAGTTTCTTGAGGAACTTAAGGACCAAGATAAAATAATACCTAGTTCCAGTTACTACATAATCTATTAGGTCAAATTAGACATACAGTTAATTAGATATATGTATAGCTACTTATTTTAGAAATGTTGGAGGATTCCAGAAAATTTTCAAACTCCTTAATTTGGCACACTTGGCCTGGCCTAGCATTTTGTCAATTAGCCATGACTTATTTTCGCAAATCTGACTTCTACCACAAACCGTACCAGATTATTCCTAATTTAAATTACAATGTTATGTAGTTTCATTTTTCCGTGCTTTGACTTTAATAAGTGATTTTAAATATATTAATGATGAAGAATATCTATATAAAATCTGATAATGAGTGATGGAATGTATTAGAAATGTGAGGGAATCAAAATCTGCTATAGGAATTCAGAAAAAGTGAAGATTAATTTCTATGAGAAATGAGTTTTATGTTAAAAAATGGTATCTGAACTAAACCACAGAGATGGGTAAAAGCTACAGCAGCAGAGACTATATGAGGGCTTTAAAACTGGAGGAATACCCTACGTGTGGAATAAATCAGGCATATGCCTGCTTTCAAGACTTTATTAAATTTTTTCTTGCTAACTATCCCTTTTCTAATCTAGCTTATAATCTATTCAATTCACAACTATGAACATTTGCTAGACATAAATGAGGTAGTCTTCAGCTCACAGGAATTCTTCTGTTCTGGGAATTTTCCCATGGTAGCCAAGTTTCTCCTCCCTGATATCATTCTCCATATCCTCCTATGGCCCTGGCTGATTGTTGCTGTTATTACCAATGAGTGTTGGTAGTAAAAGTTGCAGCTGTGCTGGAAACATTTTATTTCCCAGATTCAACCTTTGCCCTTCTCCAGTCTGCCAATAAGATGGTCAAGGAGGAATCATAGTAGTTTAGTCAGAAGAAATGATTGATATTGAAGGGTATTTTTTCCCCTGAGATGGACTCTTGCTCTGTAGCCCAGCCTAGTGTTCAGTGGTGTGATCTCGACAACCTCAGCCTCCTGAGTAGCTGGCATTACAGGCACCCGCCCCCATGCCCAGCTAATTTTTGTATTTTTAGTAGAGACATGGTTTCACTTTGTTGGCTGGGCTGGTCTTGAACTCCTGACTTCAACTTACCTGCCCACCTTGGCCTCCCAGTGTGCTGGGATTAAAGATGTGAGCCACCACACCCCATACTGGAGTTTTTATCTACTTGACTTCCTTACTGTATGGTATCTCTTAAACTTTGCTCCCCTGGGGGGTGGGGGGGAACAGCTCTTGTCAAGAGCAAATTCACTGTAAAATTTTCTCTTCTTGGAATCTTTGCTTCCTTTCATCCCTTTAAGTAGATGAGTGGTAATAGCTCCGTTCTTATTACTGGTGAAGTTTTTATATTTTTCCTTATGGTACCATTCAGTTACTTATGTTAAAAGAAAATTAAACGACTGAGTTTCAGTTTTCACATGTACAGAGGTTAGGAGTTTTTACTCTTATTTTTGCAAGAAGAAAACAGCATTCAAAGAATTGAAAATGTGTGACTTTTCTTGGACAAGGGAACTGAGGTTTTAGAGCAACTCAAAATGTGGAGACAGGTGAATCCAGAGTCATTGCCAATACCTGCTTACCTGAAACGGGAGTCAATGGAGTAAAAAACTGGTGGGACAACTTACATGGTCATGTTGATCAATTCTTGGAGGCTGAGCGTGGACTAATGAGAAACTATAGGAGCTGCAGTCTTACTGCTCTTCACACTTTTCTGAGCCCTACTATGAGCCCCACTGAGTTCTCCTGGTGAGGATCTGAGAAACCTACCCTCTTGCCTCTGGCAGGGAAAGGGAAGAGCAATTTTATTTTATTGTTTAATGCCTAGAGCATTTTCCATAACAAACACCTTGTGAGAAAAAGGCTTTATTAGAGATTTTCCCAAATAGGGAAAGTCATTTCTTCCCATGCCAGCCTCCTACTGCTTTTCTATCTCATCAAATGAGGGCAAGGGGGAAGGTGGGGTGTTTTTTGTTTTTGTTTTTGATTTTGTTTTTGTTTTGCAGGGGATGTGAAGGAGGACTATACCACTGGTGAAGATTGCATTCCTAAAATACAGGCCCACAGAAAGACTGAGATTTAATAATGAGATTATAGAATGCTTCACCCCCTCACCCATACACATATTACCTTCACATCATTAGGGGTGTAGTGTAAAAATAGCGAATTACAGTTAAATGTGCTGCAAGACATAGACTCGGAAATGTTTCTGCAGTGAGCAGGTCTATGCAAACCTACCCGCAAAGGCCTAGGACGCTAAGGGGAAGAATAAAGAGGCTGACAAATCCAGTTTGACAGAAAGAAACATTCGTTAATTGTAGGGACTTCCAAACAGAAGCCACGTCTTGAGCATCCAAGGGACAAGACGGTGAATCCCTATCTGCAGACATAGGGTTTATATACCATATGGAAACTGCCTAAGGGCAGGATTTATGGTCAGTAAATGTTTACGATAACATCAAAATTGTTTTGACCTAAGGGCAGAATTTCCGGGTATGTGAAAGTAGAAATCTTAGATGCATTCCCAGAACTGGTGTTAATCAGAAGTCAGCATGATGGATGTGCGTCCCAGAGGAAGTTGCTTCAGCCCCCACAAAGGTGAAGTTCTCAGGGAGACCAAAGTGAGTGGCCAAGATTAAAATAATAATAATAAAAAAAATCAGAAGAGTGTGAGGCTCTGGCAACTAGAACTACATAAAATATTAAACATAGCCCAAATCCTAGCCAGATTAGCATAAATAATCATACAAAATGTTTACTTACCTCAGTTCTTACTACCATGTACCTTATGTTTGACTTGCAGCAACAAAAAATTACATAGCCTGTTAAACGATGGGGAAAAAAAAATTAAAAGCAAAACTAAATGATGCTATGAAGAGATAAATTCCTCACGAGAATTAAACTCACATACAAGTTTTCAAATTGTCAGGAAGGGAATTTAACTATAATCATTTAATTATCTACCTCACACTTTCTGGCTCTACTAGCTCAGTTTTAACTTTCCTGCCAAGTCTACAGTAGGTGATCACGGCAGAGGAGTGCGTTACAGCATTTGATCTCAATGATGGTTAAATGATCAACTAAGAATGCCTTCTATGAATAAGACAAGGCAAGATAAAGACTTACGGAATGTGACACTTTAATTTCTGTTCTAGATCCTTCGTTTTAAAACACCAAATGACTGCTTAATAAATGGCTTTCAACCTCAGTTTTATTTCCAAGCTTATGGATACCTTGATTTCTTTATCCATACACTCTGGGGATGTCTATACCACAGGCTCCTGAAGATTGCTCTAAGACCTCTGTCCTATGCTTAGCCTCTGTTCCAGAGAAAGAAAAATAAATACTTCCTGAAGCTGTGTTTCACTCTTAACACTTCTAACTTCCTCTTGTCCAGTATCTAGTCCTAGCCTTTAACCTAGGAGGATGCAAACCCCATGAGAAGCAAGTTAGATTTGAGTAATAGAGAAACCTTTATAGCAGTTTAGAGGAAGTGTACAATTTTTCTTACAGGCAACGTAGAATAAAAAAATGCTTCTGCGCAATGACGTCCTATGTCTTTCTTGTATTTCTTAATGGAAAATATCATCCAACCTATATCAAATATAAAATATATGACCATTGGAATAATAATATTTTTATTCTATTTTAGATTATTTGAATATAAGCAGGTCTCCTAGGTAACCCAATCCATTGCTGATGGAAGCTAAGCAGGAGTGATTTCGGCAGTGGCTATCTGAGACAAAAGTAATTATAGTAAATGCACTATACAATACAAATGAGATAGAGCTATTGAAATTACTCCAAATATCTTTACAAAGAAAATACCTGAAGAGTTTTGTTTTTTTCTTTTCTTTTCTCTATTGCTTTGTGTTTTACCCTCTCAAAACTGCTTTTATAATGACATTATTTTCTGGGCAGGAGAAGCAGTAGTGTGTATATAGGAGGTAGCTTGTGCTAAAAATTGAAACTTCCACATGATAAAAAAAAAAAAGACCAACTGAAACTTCAAAAACAGAACTTTTAAAGCTGTATTTATTGCTTAAACCCCAAAGTGAGACGTTATTTTTTATTTTGAATTAACTTAAGGCCAATGAGATTGAATCCTTTAATTTCCCATTTCATCATCAAATGTGAAATTGTGCATACAATGTAGTCTAATTAAAAGCAGTTACATTTGTTTTACAGGAAAACTTTCCAGAGAATAACTTTATAGGTTATTGTGATTAGCATTTACTTCAAATGTAAAAGCAAATTATATAGATTTTATTCTTTTTCTGTTGGAAGAAAAGATAACGGCATCAACTACTCAACTACTTTTACGCAGCTACTGTTAAATTTTCAATAAACACAATAGCTGAAAATGTGAAATTGTTCTACTTTAATATTTATTTTTCTAATTCTAGTACTTTTACGAATTAGTTTAAGGCATACCACCCTGTTTCATGCAGTTATATACAATAGAAAGGAGAAGTGGAAAAGTCCATCCCATAGTACATCCTTTTTTAGGGCTCATCTTGTTTTTAGTTCTTGTTTTAGTTCAATTTAGTGAAACTGGAAAAGATACTTATTTTTTTAAGTCTAAGTTTTATCTTATGTGAAATGGGTGGAAAGAACCTACCTCTAAATTTATTTCCAGAGCAAAATGCCCATCTTTATGTGATGTGTTTCACACAGAACCCAGAATATAGTAGGAATCAATATTTTTACTTTCCACATAGAATGAAGATCTCTCGGTTTAGTGTTTATCAATAGATTAGGACAAATTTTGGTGTTGCTAGGACATAAAAGCATTGTAATAAAATCTGTGCCTTTATTAATGAAGATACTAAAGCATTCCACTGATTACTCCAGTTTCCTAATAGTCAGAGACAGGTTTACTTTTTGTTACCCCAAAACCTCAACTCTCCTATCCCTGGGAATAAGGCAGTTAATTAATTCCACCTCCTTTCCAGGAAGATGTGTCAGGGCCAACGTACATCCACAGATGAATTTCAGGACTACTTTACATACTTTCAAACCCCAGTGCTTCATCTTTGTATGACAATATTTGAAAAATATTCCCTATGTAAAAAAGCATCGAAGGTACCCCCTTGGGATAGAAAGCAATTTCTGTATCAGCCTGTGTTGGAACATAGAATAGGCAGCCAATAACTATTACTATGGTTGAATCATTCTGACTTTAAACAGTAAGCATTTATCTTCACAGTAGGTGACTGCCACTGTGCTATGAGAGTGAAAAAGAACTATGAGATCAGCTGTGCCCACAGGGAGCTTATAGCCACATGAGAGAAGTGTTTCACAAATATGAAAGAGTTAGAATAGACGCTACTTGACTTCACATACTTTTTACAAGTACTGTTGCTATTTGGAGAAAGGGTGCAATCTCTGCTGGCTGTGATACACAAAAAGCCTACCATTTTCCTACCTTTTTTTTCAGCAGCTGTGTTTTCAACTAAGCCATAACATTTTGGCACATATTTCCCCACATCTTGACTTAGAGTTTCATGTCTTGACACAGTATGTCAGAAATCTCAGAATGGGGAAATAAAGTCTGCAATTTACAAGGATCAACTGATTACCAATGTGTATAAATTCCCAAGTTCAATTTGAATTGTATCTCCTTGCAAAATGGAATGTCAAAGAATGCTAAATTATTAAGACATAATTCTGATTTGTTATGTGACTTAAAAAAATCTAGGCCAGTAATAAGAAAATATATAAACAGAGAAGTATAACTCCCATTAAAATTAAAATGTACTCTGGTGGCCCATTTTTAAGTTTGCTCTTTTGAAAGTGGAAGAACTGAATAAATTGGCAACTATTCAGCAATCTGTAGACAGGATTTCTATATGAAAAGGTCCTGAGGCCAGGAGAACTCAGAGGACATAACATCCATTTAACCTAACCTCTGGATTTAATAGATGAAGACTATTACAGAAAGTCTAACATATTTGCCATGTACAGCGAAGGTGGCTTAGGGTGGTTATAGTCCATTTATCTTACAATTTAACCGCTTTTATGAGTCATTTAATTGTGAAAACATCAAAAGTAAAAGTAATTTACTTTGTTGCTACAACTTAGAACATTCAGAAATATGGCTATGTGGTATTTGAAATAGATGGAAATACAGTGACTTTATATTAATAATAGCATTGATGTTAAATAATAAAATCTTTGAACATTAAGTAAACTAAAATAAATTGAAGGGCATATTTTATGTAAGAAATGTTTTTCATTTAGTAACGTGAGACTCAGATGACATTTCCAAAGTTTATCCGAAAAACATTTGCTGGAGTTCTAGATGGGTCAGGCATAGTCAGAATTCTTCACCGAAGTGTCAGGAGTGACTTGATTCAGAGCATCTATTGAAGTGTCACCTTCAAATGTAGACCAGTGAGAGACGTGCGTTCATAATTTTCTTTCTGATAAATATTTCTTAAGCACTATGTGCCAGATACTATTAAAAGTAGATGAAGTAGTCATAGTCTCCACCCTCATGGAGCTTATACCTTAGTGGGGGAAAGATAGATGTTAAATGGATAATTGGTAATGAGATGATGACGTAGGAGTCTTGGGAGAGCAAACGGAATGGATGTGAGTGCAGAAGGCACGACCTGAGGGTGACTTGTACAGGGTGCGGAGGGATCTATCTACAGGGATGAGATTCAAAGTGAAAGTTAGTGAAAGAATTATTCTGCCATGTGGGAGAATCCAGATGAATAATGTCCCAGGCAGAGAGAATGGCAAGCATAGAAGGCTCAAGGTAAGGAAGATGCAATGTGTTAGAGAAACTAAAAGGAGATTAAAAAGGGTCTGAGGTTAGTTAACCTGAGAAGAACGGCTCCAAATGAGAATGATGGATCAAAAGGAGTGAGATCATTCAAGATGACAAGTTTGGTATTTTGTAAAAGTAAATGAGAATTATATGAAGGGCTTTAAAGAAAATGCTTTATTGACACCTAAATAACGAATTATAAAATTCACACATTTAAAGTGCAAAGCTCAATGATTTTAGTAAAGAGTTGTGCAACCCTCAGTATAATCTAATTTTATTGTAGTAAAATATACATAAAATCTAGTATTTAAAGTGTTTGATTTTCTGGCATTAACTACAATCAGTGTTATTCAACCACCTCCATTATCTAATTTCTGAACTTTTGTTACCCTGAATGGAACTCTCATACTCATTAAGTAGTGACTCTTATTATTCCTCTTCCATGCTCCTGTAAACCACAAATCAGCTTTTTCTTGTTATAGATGTGTCTACCCTGGATATTTTGTATAAATGGTATCCTATAATATGTGGCCTTTTGTGTCTGGCTTCTTCCATTTAGCATAACGTACACTAATGTTTATAGAAGCTCTATTTACAGTAGCCAAAGGGTGAGAATAACACAAATATGTATCAAAAAAAAAGAAATGATAAACAAAAATGTGGCATATCTATAAAATGGAATGCTATTTAACCGTAAAAAGAATAATGTTACGATACTTACTAAAGAATGAACCTTAAAACATTAGAATTATAGTACAATTTGTATGAAGGGTTTCTAAACAAGATGTCAAATAGTATGATTTACTTTTGAACACATCTCAGAATGCCCCATTGATCTCTGTATGTAGACTGGATTGAAGGGAGAAAAAAAAAGGAAATACTAGCTGAAAAGCGACTGCAGTCGCCCAAGTGAGATACTGCGTTTGTTTAGAGTAGGAAAGTTACAACAGAGGAGGGAGAAGTGATACATTAGAAACATATTTAGAAATAGAATAATTGTGCTTTGTGCTTTATTGAATTTAGGGACTGAAACAGAGAAATGAATGCAGACACACAAATATGGAATGCAGCTCTGTCACTATGATGTAGAAGAAACAGATTTGGGGGAGAAAGGATAAGATGAGATTAAGATCAACATTGTGTGTTGATGAGGATGTGGGCGAACTAGAACTCTCAATGGAGGCGTATTTCTATAAATGGTATTTTACATGGAAATAGAATTTATACTACTACTTTGGAAAACTGTTGAGCATTATCTTTAAAAAAAACAAATACGCATATGAAATATACCCTAGTATTTTTATAATACGTACCCAATAGGAATAAGCACATATATCTACAAAAAAGTTTTATTGCAAGATTATTCATAACATTCCAAAACCAGAATCTACCAAAGTTCCCACTGACAGTGGGAATTTTGAAAAATTCAAAATGATTATTGAATTATTCAAATTCAATAATGAATTTGATTCATAAATTCAATCAAATGGAATTTGATTGAATAAATTGTGGAATGATTGAATAAATTGTGACACTATCATACAAAAGAACACAGTAAAACAACAAACAAGCTCCAGCTGCATGCAACAACATAGATAGATCTTGAAAATATCATGTGGATTAACAGCAGCCTGATACAAATGAGCACATATGGTATGATGGCAACCATTACAAAGTTTCAAAAGAAGCAATTCAGGTTCTAAGAATTCAGGGTAAGTTACCAGGGATGGGGGGAAGAGGCTTTAACAGGAAGATGGCATGAGGATTTCTGGGATTCTCCCCTCCCTGACCGCTCCTGTCTTAGTGGCTCTACAACTCTTAACATATTATAAACAATTTTTTTCATGTGTTTATCTTTGCAGACGTGTGTGTTCTAGGTATGTCTGTTTGTCCGTTTTCCCTAGTAGACTTCGAGCTCCTTGTATAATAGAGACTGTATTTTATTCAGTTTGGAACCTGACACATAGTAGAATCAGAGTAAATGCTGAATGAATGAATGAGTGAATGAATGAATGAATGAATGAATAGCAGGGTGTTAGGAGACAAGAGGACATGGATCATTGTATCAAAGCCAGTACCTAAAGGAAACATACGCAATGCTTATGGTATCAGATGTACCATGGCAGCGGGCAAAACTCAAAGGTCCATATGAAAAGGAATTTGGCAACTTTCAGTCATACTAGAGTACATTTGAAGTGATAGTTACTCAGTTGTTTTGGATGACTTAAAAAAAACCTTATTCCTTGTAATAGGACTTCTTTTTAAATGGGATGCAATGTGTCCAGAAAAAGATGGTCTTTTCTAATTTCTATGACCACTAGGAAGGTATATGAGAAGTAAGCGAAATAGTATCAGATAGTTCTGTTAGAAAATTTCCTGAAGAATGCAAATATTTGTCCCCTTCTTATCCTCTTCCCTGCCAATGCACACATTTTTAGCTCCATGCCTGGAGTGTGGATGTGATCATGGGAGCCACCATGAATCTGAGGTAGCCTTAAGGACAGAAGACATCTACTAAAGAAAGCAGAGATAAGGACCCAAGTTTTCCATGACTTTTTGGAGTTTTCAAACCAACCCTGGACTGTCTTCTCATGCTTACTTTAGAGGCAAGAATAAACCCATTTGTGTTCAGCCATCAAAGTTTAGTTTCTGTTTCTGGCAGCACTTTATAGTTTCTAACTGACACAGAAGTTGATCTCTGTGCAGATAAGAAATGTCAGCCCAACTTCTGACTCTCCCGTCTTCAACAGCTCTTTCCTCACAGCTCACCTCCCTTTACTTCAATGTCCACTAAAACCACTTGTTTCCATCCAACCCTGGAACTGACACATCAGGGATCTTCAGCCCCACTTGCCAGATTTCTCATTGTGTCATTGCATAGATTTAGCAAGGAAATGGAGGCTGTATCAAAGACACCAAGTATATGCATTTGGGTGTCCCCAGCACTTGCCTCTGTCTCTGAGTAGTTACCTGGGATCAGAGAATAAGGCAGCTCTACTCTTCCATCCCTCAGAAATCTCTTGAAATTTTGTCCCTGAAACCTCTCTAAGTGGAGGTAGCAGTTAATCTCATGGCACCCCAGAGTTTATTCAGGTAAGTCCTGAGTTATTACACACAGACAGACACAGCTGTGCTCCTTTTATTTCTGTCCAGAAGATAAAACACCAGCATGATAAAACAGCTGAACCCGTCAGCCACCAGGCAAGCCTTCCCTATATTTGATTCAATGTACTTTTCCAGAAGCAAAATGGAAGTTCTCACAGAGGGGGCCTCCTCTCCCTTGTCCTCAGAATTGGAAAATGTATTGTCCATCAAGGAGCCTCAGTACTGAACCTAAAACTCAAGAGAAAATGCTTCCTGAATAACAAGTGGGATGATGACTTGAAATTTTGCAAAACATGCAGAATCTTAATATGATAGGCCTTACTAAGGCTAAATGGCCTTATTCATGGTTGAAATTGACACATCATTATATTAAAAAATCTCCACAAG
>NW_022314769.1:0-3033 GCF_002776525.5 Piliocolobus tephrosceles
TATTTTTAGCCCAGAAGCCTCCCGCTGATGAGAATAATATGGCACAAAGGAGATTAAAACTTTGACGTGATAAATACTTGGGACCTGAGACCTGTTCTCAGAAGGTACATTATCTCCATTCAAATTGCCCAGGAAGTCTTGTGCAATGATACACATTTTAGCATCTCTTTCAATGCCTGCTCTTATGTCTGATAATATGAAGAAAGCTATATCTAACATAACAAGCTGCTTCTTCATCTAGCCCTGGCTCCTCCCAAGGGACATGAAGAGAGGCTAGAAAAATATAAGGGGGGAAGAACTTTGGCTCTGAGTCAGAACAGAAAAAAAAAAAAAAAAAAAAAAAAAACATGGAGAGGAAGAAACCCTGAAAATAAGCCTAAGGACCTCAGCACCTACTATTAAAAAAAAAAAAAAAAAAAAGAGTCTGGAGAGGGGACTGGACTGCAGCTTTCTTAACACTAGCTCCAAATGGCACATTCACTTCTGCTGCTAAGTCACTACTGGTCACCTATCTGCACTGGCAGGGGGTGTGGGAATGTTGAGCTGTGTGCCCAGGAAGCAGAGAAAATGGGGTTTTGTCGGACAGCTGGCAGGCTCTGCCATGGTGGAGGAGGAGATATCTGAATCAAGTCTCATTATTTTTCTCTTTCTGAGTCACTTGATCTTTTTTAGAAGATGCCCAAATTATCTTCTCTTTATTTTTGAAGTCTAATTGCTTTACCAGGGTATGGCTGAGTGATGACTTTTCTATATCATTTTCCTCCCTAACATGGTGCACTTTTTAAATCTGCAGATTTGATTCTTCTCTCATTTCAAGAAAAATTTTTGAATCATCATCCTAAATACTTATATGTTACATTTGTTTAGTCCTCTTCTATAGGCACAGAAATCCATTTTTTAAAACAAATACACTTACAAGATTTACTGTTATCACAAGGTCACATTCCTGTAGAATATAGAAATATGTGTAGCTTTCAGTTTACTAAGTGTGCATTTTTTGTTTTTAAAGAGAAGAGGTCTTGCTCTGTCACCCAGCCTGGAGAGCAGTAGTGTGATCATAGCTCACTACAGTCTCTAACTCCTGGGCTCAAGCAATCCTCCCATCCCAGCTTCCTGAGTGGCCAGAACTATAGGGGCATAACACCATTGCCCAGGCTGGTCTCAAGCTCCTGGCTTCAAGCATTCCTTCTGCCTTGACCTTCCAAAGTGCTGGGATTACAGGTATGACCCAATACACCCAGCCAAGTCTGTGTTTTCCAAATTGTAGCCTATGACTCATGATGGGGTCATAAAATCTATTTAGCAGATTGTAATCTGCTGGATTGGTTTCCTATTGTTGCATAACAAATTATGACAAAATGAGCAGCTTATAACAACACATATTTATCATCTCACAGTTTCTGTAGGTCAGGAATCTGCAAACAGCTTTGCTGGGTCCTTTGTTCAGGGTTTCATAGGGCTGCAATGAAGATGCCATCTGGGCTCCATTCTTATCTGGAGGCTCAACTGGGGAAGAATCCACTTCCAAGCTCATTCAGGCCTTTGACAGAATTTATTTCCTTGTGGCTGTATAACTGAGGGCTTCTGCCTTTTTTTGGCTGTTGGTGGGAACCCACCCTTGGTCCTAGAGGCTGCCCACAGTTGCTGGAGGCCATCCACAGTTCTTTACCACATGGGCTTCCTCAGTGTGGCACTCCATTCACTGAGTCAGCAAGGAGGCTCTCTCACTCCAGTCTGATGACATAATATAGTCCTGGGAGTGGCATATGATAACCTTTGCTGGTCCTATTAACCCATAGGAGCATAAGTCACTGGTCTTGCCCAGAGTTGAGGGGAGGGGAGTATCCAAAGGTGTCAACACCAGTAGGTACAGTTCATTGGGGATCATCTTAGGTTCTTATCACCCCATCTATATTTAGACAATGGAATACGATTATGTAGAAGATACCAGAACGTATCCCTTGTAATAAGAGTTTGTATTTCTAAACAAAATTGTATTTAATAGTATTGTGTGTGTGTGTGTGTGTGTGTGTGTGTGTGTGTGTGTGTGTGATGAAAAATATATTTCTTACCAAATGGTCTAGAGCAAAATAGTCTGAGAGCCCCTGACCTGGGAGGTTTTCTTGCAAACACTGAAGATAAGACTGCTTTTGAATTGTATACTGCCCTGGTGCTACCTGGCTTGCTGTCTCTGTTCAGTGTGCTTTCATGACAACCAAGATGCAAATGTTCTCCAGCCTGCTCTACTGTATTTCTGCCGGTAGTTGTAGTAGCCATCACAGTTCTTGAATTATCAAAAGACTTAAATCAATGTCATTACTTCCTCTAAAGTTGTTTCACCAGCTCCTCCCATGAGCTCCCACGCCATGCTGGATCTGCACCCCATGAGCTCCCACGCCATGCTGGATCTGCACACTGTAGGGAGCGCCTTCTTGCTTATGCCTTTTCCCTGCTCCCCAGCTGTGTACAAGGTCTGGTCCTGTTGTGTGTTCAGGTTTAGGAGTTTCCCCTGCCCTTGGCGGCCCTGCTTCAAGCATACTGAAGTTTGACATTAGCGATGTTCTCTTATTAACACCAAGATTGCCATTTCTGTTCTTAGTCTCCGTGTCATTTTCTTATGGTTTAAGAGAAAAGAGGGGTCTGAGAAGTCCTTACTTTGCCATCTTTAAGTCCTGCTGACCCGAGGCAGCTCTGAGGCTTTGAAATAGGTCCCATTATCCTCCCACTACCTCTGAAGCCTCCCTGCGGCCACTCTCACAGGCAGTGAGGCCTGGATATGGCATGTCCTCAATGTCTTCCCTGCCTTCTTGGGTGGTGGCCACTTCAGGATGGGGAGCTCAGCTGGGAATGGGCACAACCTTGACTGCCCTACGAAGACTCCTATTTCTTCTGCAGTTTGGTTACGTTTTGTGTCAGAGATGTTTATTGCTGTGGGATTGAGCCCATGGGTTTTGGACTCGGTTTCCTGTGGCCTGCCATGGGGGGGCCTTCGTTTCCACCTGAGTTGGCCCTTATGGCTCAATCCCTCCAGGG
>NW_022314770.1:0-6998 GCF_002776525.5 Piliocolobus tephrosceles
ACCTGTGATGAGCACTAAAGGATAAGCTATATTTGTAGCAATGTTATGCTACCCGTTATCTTTTACACTTTAAGATTGTGTAGAAGTATTTTCTTTCCTACGTTTTTAATATTTAAAACCCAGTAACATTAACCGTGCTATGTATTATTTTTTTTGACAGAGTTTCGCTCTTGTTGCCCAGGCTGCAGTGAAATGGCACGATCTCGGCTCACTGCAACCTCTGCCTCCTGGGTTCAGGCGATTCTCCTGCCTCAGCCTCCTAGCAGCTGGGATTACGGACGCCCGTCACCATTTCCAGCTAATTTTTTCTATTTTTTTTTTTTTTAGTAGAGACGGGGTTTCACTACGCTGCCCAGGCGGGTCTCCAACTCCTGACCTCAGGCGATCCACCCACCTCAGCCTCCCCAAGTGCTGGAATTGGAGGCGTGAGCCACCACTCCTGGTCTATTTAATTATTTTAAAATTTCTTTTGGGGTGGGCGGGGGGACGGAGTCTCTCTGTCGCCCAGGCTAGAGTGCAGTGGCATGGTCTCGGCTCACTGCAACCTCCGCCTCCGGGGTTCAAGTGATCCTCCCGCTTCAGCCTTCTGGGTACCGGGGATTACAGGCGTGATGCACTGCGTCCGGCCCAGTTATTTTAAATTTCTTAGCTTAATAAAAATGTTTCGGCCGGGCGTGGCGGCAGGCGTCTGTATTCTCAGCTAATCGGGAGGCGGAGGTTGCAGTGAGACGAGATAGCGCCATTGCACTCCAGCCCGTGACGACCACAGCGACACTCCGTCTCAAAAAAAAAAAAAGTTCGTCTTCAGAGTTTTCTAATTAGACTAGAATAATATGACAACTCTGCAAATGAGAGTAGAAAACAAACAAAAGGCCCTCTAGCGATAACACTAACCTTGCTGCTTAGCCAAAACTAAGTTGTAAAGCAGTCAAAGGCTGCTATTGTACTGTTTTCCAAGGCGTTTTTCGAAAGACAATAAATTCCGAATACCTAAAATCATTCTAACAAACGGACAGAACAGGCTTTCAAACCCAACACTAAAGCAAGGTAAACAAGTCTTCATACTTGGCACTTCACCGAAATTAGATCCAATTATGGATATATGCCTCAAAAAAACAGCGACTAGGTCATCCTGAATTCATCGGGTTCCTCTGTATTAGCAGTTCTGTGGAGTTAACGCCCAACTCAGCCTTCAGCTGAATTCCAAAACTGTACTTTCCTAAACTTAATCACCAAAGAAAAAACATAGCCCTGCTCCACCGGCAGAAAGCAGTGACGCTGCAAGCTTCCAGGCTGTCCTTCCTGTTAAATTCCCAATTCACGGGATTAACAGACACTGTCTACACAAGTGCTAGTTATTACCTTCCAAACCCCCGAGAGGAAAAAAAGATGGGACTAGGGTAAGAGCCATTACAGGTGAGAAGTCTCCCTTCTCCATCCAGGGCACCCCAAGAGGGACCACAGTCCTAGAACAGGACCTGTGCTGCTAAGTATCCAGACTTGCCCCAGGCGACCAGTTCCCGGGACAGTAGAAAGGGGACCGTGTCGCCCCGCCCACCCTGAGCCGCTCGGCACCCAGCTCCGCCTCTCTCCAGGAACCGCTGCATGGGACAGAGGCCACCCGCCAGCCTGCCTTGCCCTGGCCGGGCAATTAAAGAGAATCTCGGCGCTCACCGTCGCAACTCTCTCCGCAGCCATCTTGGCTCAGCCCACCACTGCGCGACCGGAAGTCAGCGGTTTCCCAGACAACGAGGCAAGCGGAAGTTGTAGGACTGTGGGGGACGCTGAGGAGCCGGGGAAGGAAGTAAACATCCCAGTGACCTAAGGAATCGGGGGAGAGTTAGGGTCTGCTCCACAGAAGGCTTACCTCTGAAAGAGTAGGGGAGGGAATGCGCAGCCGCTCGCTGCCTGTATCCCGAGAAGCCCCTAACCCCTCTCGTCGTGGTCTGTACATGGTCTGTACCTCCGGCCGCGCTGGCTGGATAGGCCAGCCACCTGGGATGTCAGCCTGTTTCTCCCGCCACCTTGCCCTGCCCTGACTAATCTGCATTTAATTCAGTCCTCCTTCCGGGACCCTCGGGCGGAGAATCTCATTCCTGCCTTCTGTACAAAACTCCCCATTTCTTGGCTGTCACTATCGAATTGTACTCACCTTATCAGCTTGCCACTCTTGTTTACTCCAGAATTTGCAAACACGCTCTCGGTGGACTCCATTTGAGCAGCAGTCTTTTGATTGGAAATATTTAAAAATTAGGAGATTTCGCAAGAAATTGGCCATGGGATAAAGAGACGACAGTCGGCCTGCGTTTCTGCAAGGCGGTGAAATCGATCTGAATGGCGGCTGCGACTGTAGATAAACATTTCTTCGCCTTTCTACCAGTCTTCCCTTCCTAACATACTTCAGGCGTTTTCCATTACCTGTCTGGCCCCAGGTGCGGTGAATTAAATGTTTAGTGTTTCTAAACCAGGAAAACGTGTGGACTTTGAAATCAAACATGAGTTCTGAGTTTGATTACTGCATGACCTAAGCCCGTGGTTTCTTTGAGCCTCATTTATTAAAGTGCCGGGAGCTGTGTGATGAACAAAACAGAGGATCCCTGCACCTGAGCACTGACTTTACTCGCAATTCATACTTTTAAGTCTCGTCCTTGTAATTTAGACATAAAATCTGCCTCTCCCAATTCGTGAATTGGGAAAGCATTTAAGACAAGTTTCTCCAGGCCTCTAAGAGAAGGAGAACCCCACTGACTAATAATTACAGTTACATAGAAGAAACAAGTACGGTAATCTATCCAAATACAAGGGGAAAAGACAGCAATAAAATGACAGCTCTTCTAAGTATTTCAGTAACACTCTCTTAAGCTTTATAACAATCCCATGAGACTGTTAGTCTCCCACTTTTTTTCAGATAAATACTCTGCCTTTCATTTATTTAAAATTTTTTTTTCCAGTTTGGCCAGCATGGTGAAACCCCATCTGTACTAAAAATACAAAAAATTAGTCGGGCATGGTGGTGGGCGCCTGTAATCGTAGCTACTCCGGAGGAGGCTGAGTCAGGAGAATCACTTGAACCCAGGAGGCAGAGGTAACAGTGAGCCGAGATCACACTACTAACTGCTCTCCAGCCTGGCGATAGGAGACTCTGTCTTAAAAAAAAAAAGAAAAAAAAAAATTGCTGGGCTCAGTGGCTCACGCCTGTAATCCCAGGACTTTGTGAGGCTGAGGTGGGCAGATCACCTGAGGTCAGGAGTTCGAGACCAGCCTGGCCAACATGGTGTAACCCCGTCTGTACTGAAAATACAAAAAATTAGCTGGGCGTGGTGGCTGGCTCCTGTAGTCCCAGCTACTCGGGAGGCTGAGGCAGGAGAAGTGCTTGAACCCAAGAGGAGGAGGTTGCAGTGAGCCGAGATCGTGCCATTGTACTCTAGCCTGGGCAACAAGAGCAAAACTCTGTCTCAAAAATTTTTTTCAGAGACAGGGGGCTCACTATGATGTCCAGACTGGACTTGAACTCCTAGGCTCAAGCAATCCTTCTGAGGCAGGAAAATAGGGTCTGGAGGCAGGGAACATAAGGCTGATTCACACTTCAGCTGTAACAGGAAATATTCTGTCCATAGGGCATAGGTCGTAAATGTCTTTGTAACTTTACTTCATCTTCTCCATTTACCTAAGGCATATCCGAAGTAACCATGGAATCCTCTGGGGGTATTTAAACTCCCCAAAATTCTGTAACAGAGCCCTTGAACTTCTAAGCTCAGGCCCACTGCCACACTGTGGAGTGTACTTTCATGTTTAATAAATTCCTTTGTCCCTTCCTAGCTTTGTTTGTGCATTTTGTCCAGTTCTTTTTTCAAGACACCAATAATCTGGACACTCTCCACCTTTACCACTTCCACCTCATCCTCTCAAGTAGCTAGGACTACAGGCACCAGTCACCATGCCTGTGCTAAATTCTCCACTTTTCAGAGATTAAACACCTTGCCTAAGTGAGCAGAGATCGTGCCACGGCACTCCAGCCTGGGAGACAGAGCAAGACTCTGTCTCAAAATAAATAAATAAATATTCATTTCTAATCCCCAGTGCTTAGTTTTTTTGTTTTTGGGACAGGATCTTGCTCTGTTGCCCAGGCGGAAGTTCAGTGGGACAATCACAGCTCACTGCAGTCTCCACCTCCCAAGCTCAAGTGATCCTCCCACCTCAGCCTCCCAAGTAGCTGGGACTACAGCTTCATGCCACCACACCCAGCTAATGTTTGTATCTTTTGTACAGATAGGGTTTCATCATGTTACCTAGGCTAGTCTCAAGCTCCTAAGCTCAAGCAATCCAGCCACCTTGGCCTCCCAAAGTGCGGGAATTACAGGCGTGAGCCACCCTGCACAACCCACAGTGCTTAGTTTCATGCAGTTTTCCAGTATTGCAGTCCTCTTCATGGGTGGGGTCACTATGCAACACTGGCAGTCTAGGAAGAAATCACTCCCAAGGAAACAAAAAAATAAAATAACAAGAGAAATTGAATCTAATGTCTTCTACCCTATTCTTTTTATCTTCTACCCTATTCTTTTTACACATATACTTTTTGCCACTTTCAAAAGACTGATTCTCAATCTGACATGTCACTCCCTGTTCTCTTCAGTTACCCGTTAGTGCTACTGATTTGGGGAATCCCCAGCACTCCTCTACAGAGAATACACAACATCTAGAACAAAATTTTCCAAAGGCCTCTTCACTAAAGTGTAAGAAACTACTTTCATCTTTTCCTTCAAAGATGCAACCATTTATTTCAGGGCGTAAATATCCAAGGTCCCTTTAACCACCAGATCCAAAACCATTCTATAGAAACTGCTCTATTATTTCCACAAAACGAGAAATAGAAAGAAGAAGCCATTATGTCTCTTTTTTCGGAGCAAAGAACTACAGACTCAGGCCTAGTCCATTTACATGACTGTCTGGGGTTACCTGCTGCAGTCAGGAGGGCCGGGGGGTAGTTTGGTCATCGGCGAATAGCGAATAGACTGCAGCATTCTCCTTATAAAGGATTTACCTCTCAATTCCAAACCTTTCCTCAAGGGATTAACTGAAAAGCCAGTAAAGGGTGAAACTTAAGTGGGGAATGGATTACAAAGGCTAACTGGTATCTGTAGATGGCTATATGAACATGTAACTTGCAAATACAGAAGAATACATAAAGTGTTGTCTAGACGTCTGGATGAAGTTTTCATTTTGTTTTATTTTATCTCATTTTGAGACAGAGTCTCGCTCTATCACCCAGGCTGGAGTGCAGTGGTGCGATCTCGGCTCACCGCAACCTCCGGGTTCAAGCGATTCTCGTACCTTGGCCTCCCGAGTAGCTGGGATTACAAGCGCCAGCCACCACTCCTGGCTAATTGTTGTATCTTTAGTAGAGACAGGATTTCACCATGTTGGCCAGGCTGGTCTCAAACTCCTGACCTCAAGTGATCTGCCTGCCTTGGCCTCCCAAAATGCCAGGATTATAGACGTGAGCCACCATGCCCAGCGTGGATGAAGTTTTCATAAGATATAATAATGTCCTTTATGTCAGAGGTGTGGAAGAAGGGGAAGAGGATGGGGAAATGAGAGAAGAGCATCTTTTCTGGGGGATTTTTAAAATATATATTTCTACACAACAAAGATTTGTTTTTCAAATAAATAAATTACTTTATAGCAGCCTTATATACTGCCAGGTCAATAAGTTGTTAACATCTTTTGGAAGGCATCTGGGATTATAAATCCTTAAAAATGTGCATACCCTTTGATCAGTTCTATTTCCGAAATTATATGCTAAGGAAGCAATCAAGAAAACAAAGATTTATAAAAAGAGTATTTGCTACACATTTATTTTGGATAATTAAAAATAATACTTTAAAACTGGAAAAAAAGCTGGGCTCGGTAACTCGCATCTATAATCCCAATGCCCAGTGACTTACGTCTATAATCAAGGTGGCACCACTACACTCCTGCCTGGGCAACAGAGTGAAACTCTGTCTCAATAATAATAATAATAATTTTAAAGGAGGCCAAGCACGGTGGCTCATGCCTGTAATCCCAGCACTTTAGGAGGCCGAGGCAGACGGATGGATCCCTTGAGGTCCAGAGTTCAAGACCAGCCTGGCCAACATGGCAAAACCTCATCTCTACTAAAAATACAAAAATTGGCCAGGCGTGGTGGCAGGTGCCTGTAATCCCAGCTACTCAGGAGACTGAGGCAGGAGAATCACTTGAACCCGGGAGGTGGAGGTTGCAGTGAGACGAGATTGTGCCACTGCACTCCAGCCTGGGCGACAGAGCAGGACTCTGTCTCAAAAAGAAAAAAAAACCATTTTGGTTCAATGTAACACAGGAAAACAAGATTTTCTATTCACTGGGGAGAATGGTTTGCTTGGAGAAAAAAGTTCACGTTTATTTAGCTTATATGCTCCCTCTGGATAATAAGGAGTCACTGAGGGTTTTTAGGAAAGGAACAAATATCATAAAACCTAATTATGTTTAGCTGTGGGGTCATCTTGTGGGATCTAATACTCACTGAAGAAAGCAAGCTGTGGCCACCTCCATGGATCCTACCATGCCTACACGAGAGTTCTCACTCTAAGCCTCCAAAGGAGGAAGACCAATACTGGATTTTCTGGAAAAGGAGCCTCTTATTTATTCTCCTGAGCTATAGAATTTATAAGCAACCATATACTGGAAATTATACCTAAAGGCCAGTCACAGGGAAGAAGAGCTGAGAAGTCTACACTTCTGCTTGGAGAGTACAGGGCCACTGAGACTACTGGTCCGCACTCCCTGGCAACTTCTCCTTTTCAGAATAATGCTGTCTATGTGGTTTAGGTGTATCTCCCCCTGAGCATCAACAGCAGAAGCTAAGTACTATCAAAGTCACATAAACAAGGCAGTAACAAGTGAACCAGACAGGCACCCCCACCTCAGACAGTCCCTTAGCTATTCCCATCCTGTCAGTCCACAGTGTGACTCAAGTTGTA
>NW_022314772.1:0-8833 GCF_002776525.5 Piliocolobus tephrosceles
CCTGAAGAGCTGGGATTACAGGCGCCCATCGCCATGCCTGGCTAATCTTTGTATATTTAGTAGAGATGGAGTTTGACCATGTTGGTCAGGCTGGTCTCGAACTCCTGACTTCGTGATCCACCCAACTCAACCTCCCAAAGGGTTGGGATTACAGGTGTGAGCCACCGCGCTTGGCTGGTAACTAGTTTTCTATCCAACAAAGATTTAATACAATCAAGCAAGTTCAATTTTGCTACCTCAATAGAATTAAAAAAAAATTCATATGTCTATAATTTAGCTAGCTTTGTCACTTTTCTGAAAAATTCTAAAGCTAATTACTAGAATGTAAGACCAGAATTATTATAAGAAGAAAACATGAGTTAATTTCTGTGTGAAGAAAATAAAGTGTAGTTTGACCATGATGTCCATGTTTTAAATGTCATGTTCATTTCAAAACTAAATCTTGTATATAACTATTGAAAATAGTTGTTCAAATTGTTTAATGTATCTTGGTAGATTCTGGCATCTCCAGAAACCTTAAATATCATCCTTGATGAATAAATGTCAAATTACTCCAGTGAAAGTCCAGGGACTCTAGTCACAATGCATGGACAGTCTGGCTCCCTGTAATTGTTAGTGTCATTTTCTGGGTGTCCTCTGTTCCTCTGGGCATATATTTCCGGGTTCCATGATCTAGTAGAAAGATTCTGAACACTAAATTCCTCTCTTTCCACAGGATATAACTGCATAAAACATGCAACTAGATGAGAACCATGGCTTCAAATAAAGATGAGGACCTTCATGTTCCACTTGGAGAAATGAGTATTCCATGTCCGATATCTTCCCCCCTGTGGTCCTCTGTGGCCACAGCAAAGGAGAAGCTTCCATTCAGATGATACAGTACAGACAACAATCACATACATTATTTTATCATGCCCAGTTTTGAAGGAACACTCTAAGGAGGCCTCAGATTCTGGGGCCTCCAAGAACCTTCTTTGATTTGCAGGATGTAAATTGACCCCGGGTTGAGAACTGCAAGAACTGTCAGCTCGTAATAACTTCATCCAAAACCCTGCTCTAAGAGAACTGACTAAACTTTAGAAGGGCTTCTGTCACCCTAAGATCATTCACTGTGTTTCTGTAACCACCCAGCTTTCTTTTGAATTCCTGCCTAGAAAAACTCAGGGCTGTCAAAAGAATTTACTGCTTGTTTCAGCCAACACCAGATGAATAGGCACCTGACCTGCTTATTGAGATCCTTTGCTAAACATAGCTTAACATTGTGCATACCTCTCTGTCCTTTTGAGATGTATATGCCTCTCCTACAAGTCAGGAGTGTCTTTCTCAAGGACCTGAAAGCCATTAATTTGGAATGTAATAATGATTCCATGTCAAAGGAAGGATAGGGTCTCTGTCTCCCGGTCCCTGTGGGAGGATAGAATCTTAACTGTGATCATTGCCAGCTAACAGACACAGCTGGACTAATGACATTTACACTGACCAACCTTTGTAATGTTTCACTTCCCTGACACTACTTGAGTGCCTGCTTGCTCCCCCTCGACTCCCTCATTCTCTCATGAAAATGCACCGTTACTTCTATGCAAATCGGAATGCAACTCTGCTCTTTCCCTCTCAGTAGTTATGAATAACATCCGTTTTCACCATTGTAACTAATGTCTGGTTTTATTTATCTTCAACAGGCCCACCACAGTTTGGAAAATTTCATTAAAACATATAGTTTACTCTTGTGCCATGGACTGTCCATGGAAATCACAATGCTTAGAGACAGCATTGACAATCCTGGAATTAAGTCCTATGCTAGTTCATTAGTTTTCTAAAAGGACTTGTTTTCGTGGCAGCAAAGACCCTCTTCAAATTTTTTATGTAGCAAGAAGGGCCTCATGATGGTACTGAAAACACCATTGTTGCTTTCCTTGTTGGACTTACCAATACTCCCTGGGCTGTTTACAAGGTCTCAAGATGACAACTGAATAGTTTCAACAATCCGTGTTTCCTCTGGGTACCTAGCTTAGTCAATTAGAGAATGAGCCACTAGTTTCTGAGAACAATGTATGATTCAATGAAAAAGTGAAACTAGCTTTCCATCTGCATTCAACTGAAGCCCACCAGCACACTAATGGAAAACATCATGCCTTTTCCTGGCCTTTTACCTCCCATGCCAATACCCATCGTAATTCTCATAATTCATAACTGACTTTCAAATTCGATACCGCAAGGCTGAACTCAGGTCACTCACACACTGGCCAAGCTCCAGGATCTCAAATTAATGATATTCCAAAGAAGGTCTCCTGCTTTCAAAGAACTTTCTATGACTTTATCTGTCATTTTAATCAACCACTTCTTTAAGAAACTGCGTAGCATTTACATGGGGTCTATTCACTATTATCTATAAAAGTGATCTTATAACTTGGAGAAATATTCATTTATGAAATAAAGACATCTAGGAAAAAAGTATTGGCTGCCTCGAAAGTTTGTATATATTTTGAAATTATTATCTCATTTAATAGGAGATACCTTGTATTCATCTAGTATTCATCTAGCATATACCTTGAAGTTATTATCTCATTTAATAGGAGAGTAGGGGAAAAAAGATGAATTATTGTTGAAATAGAAAAGAGCACTGCTTCACAAACCAATTATACAGTTCACTCACCTAATGTCAAAAAGAGTTAGTCACAAAAAAATACTTAATGGGTAAATTGCCATCTGCATAGATTAAATCTTAGAGTCAATGCTCCATTTGACTCTTTGATTGTCACAACCTCTATTTTTCTTTAATAGTCTCATTCCCAGATGCTGCAACCCAAGTATATTCTGATCACCAGATTTAATATTTTGCCCTACTCTCAGTAGCTGCAGATGATTCAAATAAGCAGTCTCTGCAGCACTTGCAGACCAGCACCACTGTGCCCTCTGAGACACCAGCACCAGCGGCAGATGCTCCCCTCTCAGAGCCTGGCCCTCAGCCCCATGAGGACTCCCCTTCAAACTCAGCAACTCCAGCCCCAACTGAGCGCCATCTCCTTCTTGTTTTTCTTCCTTTTGCCCGCCCCACTTTCAGCGTAATGCCTACAAACCTTCCTTTTTTTTTTTCCAGATTCCACATACTACAGTTATATTTTTACTACTCTTTTTTTGCTATTTGTTTTGAAAATTTAAAGTCCAATTTTCTCTCCATCTTCTCATTCTGGCCAAAGCCTATCAGTCAGAAAATAACATGACTCAGTTAGGAAGTAAAGCCTTGAGGACATCTACAATTATGAGAAAACATGACAATCAGATCAATGATTTCTGGTCAATTATATGCTTTAGTAGATATATGTAATTGAAACAGTTACTTCAAAATAGAAGAACATTTGACTTATATTAATTGGCATGGCATGTAGACTTGGTCTCATACCCCATGGAAGGGAAGAATAAATTTTTAAAATATCTAGACAGGGCTTTTATTTTTATTTATTTATTTGTTTGTTTATTTATTTATTTTAGTTTTTTTGGGATGGAGTTTAGCTCTGTCTCACCCACGCTAGAGTGCAGTGGTGTGATCTCGGCTTACTGCAACCTCCGCCTCCCGGGTTCTAACGATTCTCCTGCTGCAGCCTCCAGAGTAGCTGGGATTGTAGGCACCTGCCACCACACTCAGCTAATTTTTTGTAACTTTTAGTAGAGATGGGGTTTTGCCATATTGGCCGGGCTGGTCTTGAATTCCTAACTTCAGGTCGTCCACTCACCTCGGCCTTCCAAAGTGCTGTGATTACAAGTGTGAACCACTATGCCCGGCCTAGATGGGGCTTTTAGAGCATAATTATGTCTTTTACTAAGTTAATGTCCCTTAGCTTCAATCCCACCGGTCTAGTCTGCCTTGTGGTGCTAGGACTCAGATGCTGCAAACCGTATTTATCCTTTGCCCACTGATTCCCTGTTGGAGTCTGCAAAGAGGAGGTATGAGAGAGTGATTGGAAAGCTCTTTCTCATGCTCTTCCTCTTCCTTGTTTTGGAAGTGTCAAGTGTTCCTGTCAAATGTCACTCAAAGACCCAAGCAGATTGGGTTGCCAGGTAGCTACAGATGATTCTAATAAGCAGTCTTTGCAGCACTTGCAGACCCAGCACCACTGTGCCCTCTGAGACACCAGCACCATCAGTGGATGCTCCCTCCTCAGAGTCTGGCCCTCAGTCCCATGAAGACTCCCCTTCAAACTCAGCAACTGCAGGCCCAACTGAGCACCGTCTCCTTCTTGTTTTTTTTTTTGTTGTTGTTTGTTTGTTTGCTTTTTTTTTTCTCTCTCTCTCTCTGTTCACTTTCTGAATGCCCAGTAAACATTTTTTATTAAAGTCTGTCCTGGCCAGGTGTGGTGGCTATGCCTGTAATCCCAGCACTTCAGGATGCTGAGGCGGGAGGATCACCTGGCCAACATGGTGAAACCCCATCTCTATTAAAAATACAAAAATTAGGCCAGGCACAGTGGCTCACGCATGTAATCCCAGCCTTTTGGGAGGCCGAGGCAGGTGAATCACGAGGTCAGGATTTCGAGACCAGCCTGGACAACATGGTGAAGTCCCATCTCTACTAAAATATAAAAAATTAGCTTGGCATGGTGGTGGGCGCCTGTAATCCCAGTTACTTGGGAGGCCGAGGCAGAAGAATCGCTTGAACCCACTAGACTGAGGTTGCAGTGAGCTGAAATCATGCCAGTGCACTCCAGCCTGGGCAATAAGAGTGAAACTCCGTCTCAAATAATAATAAAGCCTGTCCTGACTGGACACAGACAGATACAAGGATTCACGGAAAATACCTTTTCTATTGCTATCCAGTATGATATGCACGCACTCATATAAAAAGTCACGCGGAATGTTTTCTGAAATAATATTCACCATAACTTTGTGTAATATACTCTATTTTCTATTATTTTTATTATTTTTGGAGTTTTTTGAAACTTCTGGTAGCAATCTTATATATTTATTTTATAACATCCTATTATTTATTAACCTGAAAATACTGATGTGGGGAAACATAAATCTGTAGTCTGGAAACTAGAATCCCTATGCCCACACAGTGGTTGAAATCCCGTATTTGAATTGTAGACAGAGAATCTGCTGACATTTTTCCTAAATATATTCCAAATATTGGCAATAAAAGTTAGCAAGAAATGTATATTTAAAAAGTAAAATGAAAAATACAACTAAATATAAAAACCCAAATTGTACAAGAAAATTCTATTGGGGTTGTCTGGATCCACAGTAAAAATCTTGCAGCAGACGTGCTGGAAAATATTGAGAACCAAAAGATGATTCAGACACACTTACACATATACAAATTACAGTACTAATAATTGTCCTGATCTCATTAAATCCTTCTGTATTTATACTGAAAGAGAATCTTTCCCTGTAAATTTATACGTATGGAAAGAGAGAGACACAGAGATAGAGAGAGTGTGTGTGTGTGTGAGAGAGAGACAGTGCAAGAGAAAGTGTGTGTGTGTGTGTGTTAGAGAGAAAGAAGGTCTTCAAGGTCTCACTATGTTGACTAGGCTGGTCATTAAACCCCTGGCCTTAAGTGATCCCCTCCTGTCTTGGCCTCCCAAAGCACTGGGCGTACAGGCAGAAGCCATTGTACCCAGCCGAGAATCTGTTCTTAGTTACCGAAAAAAATATAATAAATAAGTCAAGAGAAATGAAAACATTTTCAGACAATACAATAAAATCCCGTTATTTGTCTACTCTAAAACCTAAATAAATGATAGTTCATATGCTTGGTAAAATGGGAAAAAATCATTTTCAAAGTCCACTCTGTGTTTTCCCATCTATAAAAGGTGTGATATGGACTATTTATGGAGGAGAAAAGATGCCCAAATGATTTGTTGGCAATTTCAGACCTGGAGACCACTACAAACGTAGCATTTGCTTAAGACATCAATAGGTTGGCCCACTGTGCAATTCAGAGCATTCTTTTCTTGCAACTAAATTGGACAAATCATGTTTAAATAAATGTATAGCACAGATAAACTGCATAGGAAGAGTTTAAAATGTCTTAAGAGAAATGATGATATATGGCAGATGAAATGAATTAAAAGTAAGAGAACTTAGTTTTCTAATAAACTCATCATCCCTCACTGGGCCTCACTTGCTCTATTTGAAAATGAGAGTCTAGAGACTACGTAACCTCTAAGCCTCTATCAAGTTATGCTACTTCTTTGTATTACAGTAAGAATAAAGGAAGCTCGTAAGTGCCAACACACATGAAGGGCACTGGGAACTGCCTCAGGAGCCAGCAAATCAGTAAACCAGGGCATCAGCACTTCTCCCCATCCTCGCAATGTGAGAACAGCCTCCACTGCTGACTGCTCTCACCCTTCTGCTACCATCGGGATCATTTATCACACTCCAGGATATTTGTCTTCTCTCACTCATCTTCTATTCATCATCAAGCAAAGAGTGTCTTAAAATATAGTCTATTCTCAGCCAGGCGCAGTGGCTCACACTTGTAATCCTAGTACCTTGGGAGGCCGAGGAGGGTGGATCACCTGAGGTCAGGAGCTCGAGACCAGGCTGGCCATGCTGATGGTGAAACCGCATCTCTACTAAAAATACAAAATTTAGCCGGGTGTGGTGGCTGGAGCCTGTAATCCCAGCTACTCAAGAGGCTGAGAGAGGAGAATTGCTTGAACTAGAGAGGCAGAGGCTGCAGTGAGCCGAGATTGTGCCACTGCACTCCAGCCTGGGTGAAATAAATATTACATTTTCAGTGTAGGGGGCAGCCTCATAAACTCCTAGGTAGCTACTGGCAAGATGGTATTTATTTGTCCAAAACATATATATATATATATGACAAATAAATCTCTCTCTCTCTCTCCCCTCTCTCTCTCTCTCTCTCTCTCTATATATATATATACATATATATACATATATACCGTTCTCATTACTCACTGTAGTTATGGTATATGAAGTTACACTGAATAGCAAAATCCAGAACCATTGCTCCTAGAGGAGATACAGAGGTTAGGGTTTCATAGACTCTGACCATGACACTTTCTACAACCAATCAATACATGACCTTATTTTGGGTATGTTTCAGTATGAAGATACCTCATTTAATATGTATTGTTGAGTCATTAGTATTGAACTCACAGCCAACAGCACTGTAACTCATACCTGAATAAAGTTCATCTAACATACATATTTTCCTCATAAGGCACATTACAGACTTCTTGTGCACAGAAACACGAGATGAAACTTCAGCACTATGCTTGGGGGGCATTTCAGACAGCAAATCACTAACAGGAAACACAAAAATGTGAAAAACATAGCCGTAAATAGCCTGCAAAAAAAGACACATGCCTATAGTATGACAGCTGAAATAAGAAAACTTGGGGTCTTCTTATTTCAGCTGGAAGGTGAGTTTTACTTACCTCAGACATTTTGCCATTTTGCAAATATCAATAAATGATCATGATTGAACCAAGAGTATTGATCTGGGGGTTCTAAATACATTTTGGCAAGAATGTGAATTCACAAACACAAGAATCATAGTAGGGAGGGGGCGGAGCAAGATGGCCGAATAGGAGCAGCTTCAGTCTCCATCTCCCAGCGCGAGCGACACAGAAGACCGGCGATTTCTGCATTTTCCACTGAGGTACTGGGGTCATCTCACTCGGGAGTGCTGGACAATCGGTGCTGGTCAGCTGCTGCAGCCCGACCAGTGAGAGCTGAAGCAGGGCGAGGCATCGCCTCACCTGGGAAGCGCGAGGGGGAAGGGAATCCCTTTTCCTAGCCAGGGGAACTGAGACACACAACACCTGGAAAATCGGGTAACTCCCACCCCAATACTGCGCTGTAACACCGGCACACCGGAGATTGTATCCCACACCTGGCCGGGAGGGTCCCACGCCCACGGAGCCTCTCTCCTTGCTAACACAGCAGTCTGCGGCAATCTAACCGCAAGGCAGCAGCGAGGCTGGGGGAGGGGCGCCCGCCATCGCTGAGGCTTAAGTAGGTAACTAAAGCCGCTGGGAAGCTGGAACTGGGTGGAGCTCACAGCAGCTCAAGGAAACCTGCCTGTCTCTGTAGACTGCGCCTCTGGGGACAGGGCTCAGCTAAAGGAGTAGAAGCCTGTGAAACGCGAACGACTCTGTCTGACAGCTTTGAAGAGAGCAGGGGATCTCCCAACACGGAGGTTGAGATCTGAGAAGGGGCAGTCTGCCTGCTCAAGTGGGTCACTGACCCCTGAGTAGCCTAACTGGGAGACATCCCCCACTAGGGGCAGTCTGACACCCCACACCTCACAGGGTGGAGTACACCCCTGAGAGGAAGCTTCCAAAGCAAGAATCAGACAGGTGCACTCGCTGTTCAGCAATATTCTATCTTCTGCAACCTCTGCTGCTGATACCCAGGCAAACAGGGTCTGGAGTGGACCTCAAGCAATCTCCAACAGACCTATAGCTGAGGGTCCTGACAGTCAGAAGGAAACCTATCAAACAGGAAGGACACCTAAATCAAAACCCCATCAGTACGTCACCATCATCAAAGACCAGTGACAGATAAAACCACAAAGATGGGGAAAAAGCAGGGCAGAAAAGCTGGAAATTCAAAAAATAAGAGCGCATCTCCTCCTGCAAAGGAGCACAGCCCATCGCCAGCAACGGATCAAAGCTGGTCAGAGAATGATTTTGATGAGATGAGAGAAGAAGGCTTCAGTCCATCAAACCTCTCAGAGCTAAAGGAGGAATTACGTACCCAGCGCAAAGAAACTAAAAATCTTGAAAAAAGAGTGGAAGAATTGACAGCTAGACTAATTAATGCAGAGAAGGTCATTTCGTTTATGACCTTCTCTGCATTA
>NW_022314773.1:0-3539 GCF_002776525.5 Piliocolobus tephrosceles
GTTTAAAGGTATTTGGAATTGGTTTAAAGGTATTTGGAATTGGTTTAAGAGTATTTGGAATTAGTTTAAATATATTTGGAGTTAATTTTAAGGTATTTGGAATTAATTTAAAGGTATTTGGAATTTGTTGCTAGGTTCTTAGGATTTATTCAGGCCTTTGATTTGAAGGAAAGGGTGAATTGATAATTTGTAATTAACATACAGTAATCACCAACTATATAATATTTTTAAAATCTAAAGCAATTAAAAAAAAATAAATTAATACAATAAATATTATTTAATAATCATATATAAAAAAAAAGCATTTAAATAATATTTTTTATTTAAATTTTACAAAGTATAATTTTTTTTGAGGTGTGTGTCGAAATTTAAGTATTGTCCAAATAATCGAATTAGTGGTAATTGATCACGTGTTTAATTGTTTTTTATAATGAGTAATGAAGCTAGTAATTAAATAAATCAAATAAGTTGTTACATTGGAAGTAATTAAATTATTAAATGCGTAGATCAGTAAGTAATTATATGTTTGATTAAGTACAAATGCAGATAAATAATTAATCAACTAATTAATTAAATGTGTAATGTAACCTATTGAATAAATAAAATAGATAAGTAAAGAAGTAAATAATTAATTAAGTAAATTTATAAAAAGTGTATCATTAAATAACGCAGTCTAAAATTTACAATGAAGCTTATCTAGAAACAAAGTGATAATGTAGTCGAAATAAGTAGTCGAAGCATTTGATAAGTTGTAGACCATCTGAAATATGTATAACAACAATAATACAGTACTTATTAGTTAATGAAATATATATATATATATACATTAATCATGTTTATATTTGTTATACAAGTTTGTCAACTGTTTTTAAAATAAATGTAACTAAATCTTTTTTTTTCACATGCTTTTGTTATTTTGTATATACAAAAGAATTTGTACTAAGCATATATTATACACATTTGCATGTTATCTAGTTTTTGCTAAATATTATAAATAAAATGTACACATTTTAAAATGTCTAAAATTAACATTACAAAATATTTTTCAATATACATATACAAAACAAATAATTATAATAAGTATGTTTTAACATGATACAATATGTAATAATCAATAACATTTTATATTGAATAGTTATCGACTTTAAAATAAAATCATACTAATTTTTGTTGTAATTTTGTTCCTTTTCTCTTATAAAAAATACACTTAAATGAAGCTTCGTAAACTTTACATTCTAAGTCATTAAACTTATAAAAAAGTTAGAAAAAAAAAGTTTGTAAACTATAACTTTTGGCTAATATAGGATTATACAATGATAATAGTAATTATTATATGAAAAATAGTTTTAAACTGTGGATGAATAGTAGATGCATTCTAGTAACATTCAAGATAAATCTTAGCAACATTTTAGATAAACTCTTACAACATTTTAAATAAAACATAGCAACTTTTTCGATGAAACCTAGCAACATTTTAGATTAACCCTGGTAACATTTTGGATGAACGTTAGTAACATTTTAAATAGACCCTTACAACATTTTAGATAAACCCTTACAACATTTTCGATGAAACCTAGCAACATTTTTAATGAAACCTAAAAACATTTTAAAAGAACCCTAACAACATTTTAGATGACTCCTAGAAACATTTTAGCTGAATCCTAGTAATATTTTAGATAAACCCTTATAACATTTTTAATAAAACATAGCAACATTTTCGATAAAACTTAGCAACATTTTAGATGAACCTTAGAAACAATTTAGATAAACCCTAGCAACATTTTAGATGAATCCTAGTAACATTTTAGATAAACCCTTACAACATTTTAGATAAACCCTTACAACATTTTAAATAAACCCTGTCAAATTTTTTGATAAAACCTCGCAACATTTTCAATAAAACTTAGCAACAATTTCGATAAAACCTAGTAACATTTTAGATGAACCCTAAAAAAAAAAAATTTTTTTTTTGTAAGAATTACATTTTAGGTAAAATTATTAAACTCGGAATTGGCATTTTTAGCATTTTTTGTAATACTATTACCACTTTTTATTGGTCGTAACAATGTTTAAATTTTTGCTTAAAAAAAAAAAATATAGCTATATGTTATGTATTGAAACATTTTTATAAATTCAGTGTTAACGAATGCTTAAATGTTTATGGGTTGTATTTTTATAATTTGTTTCAAATTTTTATGGCTAAGTATATTTTGTATTTATTTTTGAATATTATTAAATATAGAATTGATAAAAATATAATAAATAAAATATATATATATATACATTTTCAGTCTATAATGTTGGTACTCGTTTCAATGATGACAATAATTGGATTATAATGGTGTGAAATTTTTTGATTTTTTTTTTTTAATTTTTGTATTTTGCAAATATCATTATTATCATTGTACAGTTTATAAAATTTACTCTAGATTTATGATAATTTAATCGGTTTAGCTTATTTATTTTGTTATTTATTAATCATATTTTTTTTTTTTTTTTATTAGCAGTACATTAAAGCTATATATAATTAATTGATATAAGCTGGTTTAAAAATTCACTATAAAAGTAACACATTCTAATGTTAAATGTGTTATTACAACTACTATAAGTGATAAAATGGTAAAAAATGGGAAAAAAAAAAAAAAAAAGTTATTTATTCATATTATGATTTTTATCACTGATTTGAATTTATGACATGATAATAGTTTGAATTAGAGTGGTGTCAAATTTTTTTTTTTTTTTTTCCATTTTTTGATTTTATCATTTTTATTATACCATTGTAAAAATATAAACTAATACATTTTTGTTATAATTTAGTTGTTGTACGTTACATACGCCATTATTTATTATTAGTAATGGTTATATTAACGATATTTAGAAGAAAACATGTATGTTTATTATATTAAAAAATGGATCAAATAGAAAAGTATGTAACACATTCTAAGTTTATTATGTTAATGCAAAAAAATATAAGTCATAACATTGTAAAAAAAAATAAAAACCTATGTATACACTTTTATAAGCAAGTCTTATTTTATATAACAAAGACAAAAATTTTAAAAAATAATAAAACATAAAACAGACAATACTTTTAAGCCATACATAATGTATGCAAAATACATGTGTGTAGAAAATAAAAAAAAAAAAAAAAAAAAAAAAAAAAAAAAAAAAAAAAAAAAAAAAGAAGAAGAAGAAGAAGAGGAAGAAGAAACAAATATAAGTCAGGTTACATTGTACAATGAGTATGAAGATATTTGCAAAAAAAATAAAAAATGTTGATTGTATACATACACATGTTTTAAAAATGATAGTATATAAATATATGTATGGACACATATATGTACATACATTATGTATTTTTATGTAACTGTTGTATCTTATTTTTTTTTTTAACGCTTTGTTTTTTCAAATTAAGAAGTTCAATTTATTAGCATACATGTACATAAACAAATGCTGAAGCACCCAAAGCTCAAAGCGCATTCACGCCAAACAAAAAAAAAAATAAGTAAATTAATTTTTTTTTTTTTAGTAAACTATGT
>NW_022314776.1:0-5800 GCF_002776525.5 Piliocolobus tephrosceles
GGGCTGGGATGAGTGAGGAAAGCCTGGTCCCAGCGAGGTCCTGACCAACCGCTAACTCCAGCCCCCTTCAGCATCTGCGGCTATGACATCCCTGAGGGCACAGTCATCATCCCGAACCTCCAAGGCGCCCACCTGGATGAGACGGTCTGGGAGAGGCCGCATGAGTTCTGGCCTGGTATGTGGGGGGCCGGGGCCTGCTGTGAAAAGGTGGCGCAGGCTGGTCCCGCAGCCGCTGAACGCCTCCCACCCACCTGTCCACCCACCCGCAGATCGCTTCCTGGAGCCAGGCAAGAACTCCGGAGTGCTGGCCTTTGGCTGCGGGGCGCGTGTGTGCCTGGGAGAGCCCTTGGCGCACCTGGAGCTCTTCGTGGTACTGACCCGACTGCTGCAGACCTTCACGTTGCTGCCCCCTGGGGACGCCCTGCCCTCCCGGCAGCCCCTGCCGCACTGCAGTGTCATCCTCAAGATGCAGCCTTTCCAAGTGCGGCTGCAGCCCTGGGGCACGTGGGCCCACAGCCCGGGCCAGAGCCAGTGACGGGGCAGGACCGATGACAGCCGGGTGCCTCAGTTTCTCCTTTCTTGCTCCCGTACGAACCCCTCCCCCCACTGTAAACATAGTGCTGTGAGATCGCTGGCAGAGAAGGCTTCCTCCAGCGGCCGGTGGTGAAGGCCCCTGGCTCTTCTCTCGGGGCGACCCCTCAGTGCTCGGCAGTCATACTGAGAGAGGTGGGCGGCAGCTCAGCCTCCCCCGGCTGGGGAGCGAAAGTTTCTTGGTCTCAGCTTCGTTTCCGTGAAGGGCACCGAGAACTCGAAGCCCTTCCAGTAGTACCAGCTCACTCCCTGGGAAAGGGGTTGTCGAGAGAGAGTCAAAGCCGGATGTCCCATCTGCTCCTCCCGTTTCCCTTAAGGAGGTGGCTCCGAACACTCAACCAACCTCCCCACACAGCTCCCCTCCTGCCCCTCCGCCACAGAGGATTGAGGCTTAATCCTGAGCTGGCCCTTTCCACCCAATAAATCTCCAGCTCCCTCTGTGAGGCTGGCACGATTGTTCCGTTTCACCCAGCCGCTCAGTCCCTTGCCTGTTACACTGCGGGGCTGAAACCCAGGCAGGCCGAGCCCCAGCCACCCCGGCTCTGTGCCCCCTCCACAGCCCTCACCTGATGGTCCACTGTGCTCCCGTAGAGCCCGTTGAGGTTGGCGTAGTGGCAGTTCCTGTACCACCAGGCCCCTCGGTAGGAGACGGCGCAGGAGATGAGCAAGTTGTTGGGGTCCCGATCACGGGCAGGGAAGACACTGCCGCTGTGGTAGCTCATGGAGTCCCCTGGGCAGGGTGGAGGAAGGAGCCATGAGGGCCTCCCCTCCCAGCCTCACCCTCCCAGCCTCGCGGCCTGTGTTTACCTGCGGTGCCGTGGTAGCCCTCCAGGTGGAGGCGGTAGTACTCCGCAGCCGAGTCCACGCGGAAGGAGTCGTACTGGGCGAACACAGCCTCGTCCCCGGCCCGCAGGTCCACGCGCATGGAGTAGTCACCTGCCTGCGTCAGGCTGTGCAGGGCCTCATTGCCTGGGGGTGGGAGACATGACCTCATCAGGGTCCTGGTGTCCACAGGGCCCCTATCCCCATCCGTACTTCCCCAACCCCTGTGAGGTACTGACCCAGCCAGAACTCCCCAGAGATGTTCCCAAAACCATGGGCATAGTCCTCCCAGTCCCTCCAGAAGTCTGTCAGTCCATCCATGCGGCGCTGGAACACCTGGGAAGAAAGTGGGGGCACCATCAGCCTCTGGCTCCCGGGGCAACAGCCCCTGCCCTGCACAGACCCCTGGGTTTCCCAATGCCACCCACCAGCCAGCCGCCCCCGTCAGTCTCCATGTCACAAAACACGTTGAGGGGCCGCTCGCGGTTGCCGTTGAGGAAGATGGTGGTGGTCCTGGAGGCACCGGCTCCGTTCTGCATCTCCTCCCCGCAGTCCCTGGGGAAGGGGATCCGCAGCCCACCTGGGGAGAAGAGAGCAGGGGCCAGTCCTTTTCCAAGCCTTAGACCGTGGCTGCCCACCCAGTCCCTGGCCCCGGCCCGTGCGTCCAGGTACCGGTGGTGAAAGAGGTGGACACGGGCGGCAGGAGGCTCTCGCCCCACATGGCCTGGAGCCGTGCATTGTAGGGGGTGGAGGGAAAGAGGCCGAGGAGCTGCTGAGATGTGACCCCTCCCGGGAGCAGGATCTCCTGTGGGACAGACAAGGCGGGGTCAGGGGAGAGGGAGGTGGAGTCCCTCAGGGAGGGCCAGAGGCAGCACCCCCTGGAATCACCCAGGGAGGGGAGTTGGCCAGTGGGGCCGGGGCACCTGGGTCCGGCCACCAGGGGTGTCGAAGCTGAGCAGGTAGCCTGTGGGCCGGACTTGGGGCTCAGTCCAAGTGAGCAGGGCCGTGCGGGGGGTCACTTCCTTGGCCTCCAAGTCCCGAGGGGCCTCTAGCCCTAGGAGGGAAAGCAGGAAGAGGAGATGGGGATGAGGCCCATCCTGGCTCCCTCTACCTCCTCTCCCCCGTCCCACACACCCCACAGACCCTACCTGTGGTGAAGGTGATGCTGGCTGGGGAAGTGCGGTTGGGGCCCCGCAGGCCGCGCACAGTGGCGGTGTAGTTGGTGTGGAGGACGAGGTCATGCAGGGGGTAGTCCACTGCGCTGCCTGGGGCCGCGGCCTGCAGAGGTGGGGCTGGGAGTGCGAAGAGGGGCATCAACGCCTCCCCCTCCATCCCCGGCCAGAGTCTAGTCTCCCCGCTGCAATCCCCACCCAGAACCAGTCCCTCCAGAGGCCTCAGCCCTGCTCACCCCCAGGGGCTGTGACCTGGACGTCATAGGTGTCCACGGGATTCTGGGGGGGCTTCCAGTGCAGCACGGCGAACCCCTCGGTCAAGTTCAGTGCACGCAACTGGGTGGGGCCGTCAGGAACTGGGGGAAGGGGAGGGGCTCAGAGGGGTCCCCGCTGGTCTCTCTAGTCCCTGCCTCCCCAGACTCCACCGGCCTCCTGTCCGCAATCGGAGCCTCCACCACCTCCCTTTCACCCTCCTCCTTCTCTCTCAACTCCCACCCACACCATTTTCTTGGCTCCCACCTCTTGCCCCAGGTCCCAGTCCATCTCACCCGTGGTGAGGAAGCCTGTGAGAGGCTCACTCTCCTCAAAGCCTCGGACAGAGACCACGGTCACCTCGTAGCGAGCGCCTGGGATCAGCCCCTGGAGTTTCTGGGTCCGGGCCCAGCCGTCCACCTGCACGCTCTGGGGCTCCCCTGAAAACATTGGGGATCGAGGGTTACCCAGGGAACCCCAGGACGGCTGGAGGGTGGGCAGAGTGCAGGGGGGAGGGGAAAGGCGAGGCAATGAGCCCATGGCAAAAGCACCACCTCCGTCTGCCAGCTGGTAGGAGACTTTGAAGCTGTCCGCCCGGGACGGCGGGGGCATCCAGTTGACCTTGGCTGAGGTCTCCCTGATTTCACTGAATTGGAGGTCACGGGGGCTCTCCAGAACTGCAGAGGGGGCAAGGAACAATGATGCGGGCAGGGACAGGGAGGCTCCTCCCTACGAGTCCCACCCCTCACCTCTGCTCCAGCACAGGCTCAGCACCCCTTTTCCTCTAGTCCCCAGGAATGGAAGTTGCTCTGCAGATTCCTCCAGGCCCACCACCAAGTCGCCCACCCCACTGCTGGCTGAGGCACCAGGTCCCCCCGTTAGTACAGAGACCCCCACTTTGGGGCAGAGTGCGTGTGGATCCTTACCTGGGCTGAGGGTGCGAGCAGTGCCCTGGATGCTGTCGGCCTTGTGGGGTCCTCGCAGCCCATACAGTGTCAGGCTGTACAGCGTCCCGGGACGCAGGTCCCGAAGCACGGCTGAGTGCCGCGTGCCCGGCACCATCAGCTCGCGCTGCAGCAGAGGACGCGGATGTGGCTCCAGAGTGCTTGGTGATGGAACCCCAAAGCGGAGCAGGAAGGAGTCGAAGGCCCCAGGTGGGGCCTCCCAGTTGAGCCTCAGTGAACTTGTGGTCACATCAGTCACAGACAGCTGGGACAGGCGGGGTCCTGGCTCCCCTGAGGTCTGACCAGCAGGGGCCGGCCCTGCATGGAGTGAGTGGGAGAGAAGGGAATGGAGACAGAAGCACACCAGCTTGGTGACCCAGAGCACATCCCTTCCACCCCGCTCCCTGCCCCTGTTTCTCTATCTGTAACCAGGGACTTGCAGCCACAGGGGGACCCTATGGGGCAGAGCTAAAGGCCACTCGCGTCCAGCCCACCCGTCCTCTCTCCCTGGTACCCGCTTTATGCTCTTTCCCTGCGACCACCCCTTCTGAGCCCCCCTTTCCCCCTTCCGAGTCCCAGACTAGAGGTCAGAGCCTGGTGGTACCTGTGGTGCCCTCAGCTGAGAGGGGCCCCAGGCGCTTCCCTTCATGGAGGCCATAGAGGAGGAACCTGTAGGGGGTGCTGGGCTCCAGGCCTGAGATGAGGATCTTGCTCTGGTCACCGTCCACGAGCAAGGCCTGGGGCTGCCCGTCCGTGTCCTCATACTGGACCACGAAGGAATCAAAGGGGCCCTGGGCCACGCTCCACGAGAGGCGCATGGAGTCTGGGGCTGTGTCGGTCACGGCCAGCACCCCTAGGCGGGGCTCTTCAGGAGGCTCAGGGGCCTCTGGGGCTAACTCTGGGGCTGGCGTGTCCTCTTCTGGGGCTGCGTGGGAAAAGCCCAGGGCAGAATCTGAGTGAGGGGTGCTGTGGGGCCCTCCGTTTTTATCTTTCAGGCTTGGCCCAAGGCTGAGGGGGGAAGTTTACAGGTCCAGGCCCAGTCAGACCATGAAGTCGCTGTGGCCTCGTGACTCCCACGAGCTCCCCGGCTGTCGGAGTCAGGTGCTCACTTCCGCCTTCCACACCCCAGTGTCCTACCGAGCCCACCCTGAGCTATCACAGGCTCCGCCCCCACCCACACCGGGACACATTCACTGAGCTTGGGGAGTGTGGTGCTCCCTTCTCAGAGAAGCTGAGGGTGGAACTGGCTGGTAAAGGTGACTGGCAAATCCCGCCAGCCGTGCCTTGGTCAGGCCTGTCTGAGGTGGGCATCAGTGAGCTCTGGAAGCGGAGCCTGTAGCACAAATGCAGCCACTTCTGTTGGTTTCTGTGTCTCTGCTCATTTTGTTTTCCAGTGATTTTCCTCTTAAGAAAACGCTCCTGACTCATCCATGGCAGGGAGGTTTGCCGCTCTCCGGACAAGGCCACCCTTCGGGGACGGGACAGCTGCCCCAGTGAGTAATGAGGAGCAGCGGCAGTGATGGGGCAGAGCTGGGGCTGGGAGATGAGGGAGCCCCTGCCAGGGCCTTTCCCTCCCACCTGGCCTGGCTCCTGCTCTGGACTCCTTGATGGATGTTGAAGCCCACAAGGCTGCAGACTCCTCCTCCTTCCTGGGGACAGGCCAGGGTGCCCCACTCCCACCTGCCCACTCCTGCAGTCATCTTTGTCTTTGGACCAAATGCACAAGTACTTTGTTAAAGGTATCCCATCTGCAGCTCAAGCCTGCAGCCCCTCACCTTTTGGTGGCTCCTCAGGCCTCTACGCCTTATTCACCTTTCCCTTCTCCTGTGCCACTTCTCCTCCCGGGTGCCAGGGTGTCCTTGGCATGGTCCGGAAGGCCAAGTACCGGGAGCTGCTCCTATCAGAGCCCTGGGCCGGCGGGCTCCTGCCGTTGTACGGCTTGGTCTCACCTACCATGTGCATGACCTCACTAGGGCCCAGCTAGTGGACTGGTGAGTCTTGCCCTGGCCTCTGGCAGAT
>NW_022314780.1:0-9407 GCF_002776525.5 Piliocolobus tephrosceles
TAAATGGAGCACTAAGCTCCAGGGAGGGAAGTGGGCTGTAGCGGCTTCCTGCACTCTGCCTCCTCTGCCTCCCTTTCCTCCCCTCCCAGCACAGAAGCCTGGATTTCTGTGCAGGCGCTGCCCCACCGGATCCAGAGGTTCTGGGTAAACCCTCATGGCCCAGGACCAAGGCTGGAGCCCGTGCTCCAGGCCTGGCCAATCAACACATTGCATCCCCTTCCCCACTACAGCGATTGGCTCAGGGATGGGCATGTGACCTGAGGCAGGTCCAATCAGAGAGGTTGCACGACTTGTTCCTCTTCCTGTCTGTAGCTAGGCACCCCAGGCCAGAAAGCCTGTGGGATTGACCCAAGGTCACACAGCAAATTCACAGCAGGTGTTTGTTCAGTGTTCTCATACAGGACAAACATTATTTTTATATTAAAACAAAGATACAGAGCAGAATGCCAAATTCACATGAACCTTTAAGATAAAATATGGGACTTAAGAAATAGTTGCTTGCTGTAGTGCTGATACAGACCATAAATGAGTCCAAACTGTTAAAGGGAGTATGGGATGGAGTTGGGACTGGAACCCACGTCTTCTGACATCCAGTCCCATGGGATTCTGCCCCCCACCCCCACCCAATCTTCCTCACCTTTGCACGATCCTAGGGAGATTACAGAATTCTTTCCCACCCATTTTCTTACCCATGCAACTATCCTGCAATCCAGGCCTGGATGGTTATCTAGGAAACTAAGGACCAGAAGATAAGTGGCTTGTCCAGACCACCACACTCAAAACTGATGGATCAAAGACTTGAACTGGGCCAGGCATGGTGGCTCACGCCTGTAATCCCGGCACTTTGGGAGGCCAAGGTGTGCGAACACGATATCAGGAGTTCAAGACCAGCCTGGCCAAAATGGTGAAACCCCGTCTCTAATAAAATACACAAAAAATCTGGGCGTGGAGGCCGGCACCTGTAGTCCCATATACTTGGGAGGCTGAGGCAGAAGAATCGCTTGAACCCAGGAGGCACAGGCTGCAGTGAGCCAAGATCGCACCACTACACTCCAGCCTCCGTGACAGAGCAAGACTCTGTCTCAAGAAACAAAAAACAAAAAACACTTGAACTCAAGTCTCTTTTTTTTTTTTTTTTTTTGAGACTGAGTTTCTCTCTGTCGCCCAGGCTGGAGTGCAGTGGCTCAATCTCGGCTCACTGCAAGCTCCGCCTCCTGGGTTCACACCATTCTCCTGCCTCAGCTTCTCAAGTAGCTGGGACTACAGGCGCCCGCCACCACACCCAGCTAATTTTTTTGTATTTTTAGTAGAGACGAGGTTTCACCGTGTTAGCCAGGATGGTCTCGATCTGCTGACCTCATGATCCGCCCGCCTTGGCCTCCCAAAGTGCTGGGATTACAGGCTTGAGCCACTGCGCCCAGCCTTGAACTCAAGTCTTAAGAATGGAAATCCGCCCAGGCACGATGGCTCAGGCCTGTAGTCCCAGCACCTTGGGAGGCCAAGCCGGGCGGATCACCTGAGACCAGGAGTTCAAAACAAGCCTGGTCAACATGGCAAAACCCCATCTCTACTAAAAATACAAAAATTAGTCGGGCATGGTGGTGTGCAGCTGTCATCCCAGCTACTCAGGAGGCTGATGCATGAGAATCACTTGAACCTGGGAGTTGGAGGTTGCAGTGAGCACAGATCATGCCACTGATTGATAGAGAGAGACTCCATCTCACAAAAAAAAAAAAAAAAAACAGTTGAAGTTCACTTTCCCTTCTGCTATTTGACTGGGGCAAAAACTAGAGTGTGCGGTCACAGAGCGGAGCTTCCTCATCAGCAGCGGGCCTGCCTGGCTTTGTGCTCTCCCAAAAGGCGAGGAGAGTGAAGGTCTAAGGAAGAACAAGAGAGTCCCCCAGGAAACTGTGCTCACTCCACGCTTCCCCCAACACAAGTTGAAGTCCTAGGAGGTGAGGCAGGATGCTGTCTCCAGTGGTGGCAAGTAATGGGCTTTGGAATCAGACCAATCTAGTTTCACTTCCCATTCTGCCGCTTAGAAGCTGTAGGATCTTGGGCAAGTCACTTCACCTCTCTGAAGCTCAGCTTCCTCCTGTGAAATAAGACAGGCTCTTGCAGGGTTTTTTGTGGCTTAGATTCAATAAGGAATGTGAGTGCATCTAACATCTATGTGGTGCTGGGCAAGTGTCACCCTGTCTTTTTCTGTTTGTTCTCTTTTGAAGAAGCTTCTGCTTTGACCCCATTTGGAAGATGACGTTATTGGAGAAGTGCACACTGCTGTTCTCCTGGAAGAGAACAATAAAATGCATCTGCCACCCAGGCTGTGGTGGATCGATTGCAGCTTACTGCAGCCATTGCCACCCAGGCTCAAGTGACCCTCTGCCTCAGCCTAGCCTCCAGAGTAGCTGGAACCACATATGTGTGCCACCGCGCCTGGCTAACTTTCTTAAAATAATTTTGTAGTGACAGATGGTCTCACTATGTTGTCCAGGCTGGTGTTTTTGTTTGTTTTTTTGTTTTGTTTCGTTTTGTTTTGTTTCTTGAGACGGAGTCTTGCTCTATTGCCTAGACTAGAGTGCAGTGGTACAATCTCAGCTCACTGCAACCTCCAACTCCAAGGTTCAAGAGATTCTCCTGCCTCAGCCTCCTGAGTAATTGGGACTACAGGCATGCAGCACCACACCGGACTAATTTTTGTATTTTTACTAGAGACAGGGTTTCACCATATTGACGAGGCTGGTCCTGAACTCCTGGCTTCGGGTGATCTGCCCGCATCAGACTCCCAAAGTTCTGGGATTATAGGAGTGAGCCACCATGCCCGGGCATAAAGTGCATCTTGATCCACCCGATGAAGCCCTCCTCTGCCAGCGTTCTGCTTCCCCCCATCATTAGGGCAGCCAGATCCTAATTGTGCATGTCAGCCTAGCCTTCTGCTGCCTGTGCACCTTCCCCACATTACACAAATCCTTACCATAATGCTGTGGAACACGCTGGGCACAGGTTTCTCTCCCTGTTTCACAGATGGGTCTAGAGGGTCTAGAGACTGACATGACCCAGCCAAGGTCACACTGCAAGTCCTCGCATGGCCTAGAACAGGCTTTCTCAGCCTCAGCACCATTGACATTTGGGGCAGGGCACGTCCTGCTGCCCAGTGCATTGTTGGATATTTAGCAGCATCTCTGCTCTCTGCCCACTGGATGCCAATAACATCAACCCCAGCCATGACACCCAACAATGTCTCCAGATGTTGTCAAACGTCTCCTGGTGTCTGAACCAGCCCCACTGAGAAATACTGCCTCAGAACGCTGTGGGTTCAGCATGCCACCTTCATCTTTTCATTGAAAACACAACTCGTGGCAAGGCCCAGTGGCTTAACCTGTAATCCCAGCACTCTGGGAGGCCAAGGTGAGCAGATCACTTGAGGCCAGGAGTTCGAGACCAGCCTGGCCAACATGATGAAACCCCCCCATCTTTACTAAAAATACAAAAATTAGCCAGGAATGGTGGCACACACCTGTAATCCCAGCTGCTAGGGAGACTGAGGCAGGGGAATTGCTTGAACCCAGGAGACAGAGGTTGCAGTGAGCTGAGATCGCACCACTGCACTCCAGCCTGGGTGACAGACATGACTCCATCTCAGAAAGAAAAAAAAAAAGAAAAAGAAAACACAACTCTTCTCCTCAGTCTTACCCAGGAGGAAAAAAAAAAATAGAAAACACGACTCCGAGGACCAATAATTAGTATTTTTCTTCCTTCCCTAACACACAACATAATCTCTTCAAAACAGATGGAACCCATATTCCAATATCTACCTTTGGCATCTTTTTCAAAGTATTTCTAGGGTGACAGTTGGGAGGAAATGGGAAAAAATAATATTTGGACACAAGTTCTTTTTTCCACTGGGCTTTGAGAAAATCCCCATCTTGCGTCCTCCCTGTATATCTCTCACTGATAAGTTCACTCATAAAACCAGGGCCTTATCGAGGGCCATGCTACAGAACTCCCACAGACACACCATGATTAGGACCCTGCTGCTGTCCGCTTTGGTGGCTGGAGGTAAACCCTGTCATCCAGAGTCACTGGTTTCCCATCCCCTGGTGTACCTGGGAATGGGATCTTCCTGTCCTCCCCTCTCGCCCCCACCCAACCCCTACTGCATTCAGATCTATAATCATAAGAAAACTGGAATGGAGTTTCAAAGAATTGGAGTGAAGAGCAGGATTCTATGACCTCTTGGGATCTTTCTAGAACAAGGGTTTTCTATTTGGGGGTTCAGATTGCAGCAAGTGTAGTTACATTGTGTGGGTCGCTGCTTCCTGGACTCAAGACCCTTTTTCTTTTCATAGCCCTCAGTTGTGGGGTCCCCACTTACCCACCTTCTGTGACTAGAGTGGTTGGAGGTGAAGAAGCGACGCCCAACAGCTGGCCCTGGCAGGTGAGTCGACCACATTGTACTTCCCCCTGTCCCTGCCCCACTCCCTTTACATCCCCCCTTTGCCCTTCCACCATGGGGTCTACTGTGCTGGCAAAGTGAGGACTGATGGGACTCAGAGAGCAGCACAGGCAACTTCACCAAGAAGATACATTTCCGGCTGGGCGCAGTGGCTCATGCCTGTTATCCCAGCACTCTGGGAGGCCATGGTGGGCAGATCACCTGCAGTCAGGAGTTTGAGACCAGCCTGGCCAACATGGTGAACCCCGCCTCTACTAATAATATACAATTAGCCAGGTGTGGTGGCACATGCCTGTAATCCCAGCAACTCAGGAGGATGAGGCAGGAGAATCGCTTGAACCCAGGAGACAGAGGTGGCAGTGAGCTGAAATTGCACCACTGCACTCCAGCCTGGGCAACAAGGCAAGACTCTATCCGGAAAAAAAAAAAAAAAAAAAAAAGACACATTTCTGTGGCCTTGGAACTGTGGGAGAGGAGGGAGAGGTACCTCCTCCAGCTGCAGTAAGGAGCTGTCCCCTCCCCACTGCCCATAGGCAGCAAATATAGTCTTACTCTATTAACCAATCAGAGGCTTGTTTACAAATGTACCATTAGTCTAGGAACCATTCAAGACTACCTATGCAAATATTCCTTGCTTTAAGGAACCAATCAGTGCTATTTGTGCAGATTCATCTTTAACTACAGGCAAATCAATGTTACCAATGAAAAAAATGTTTTCTTAAGTTCATATAATCATAGTGATATCAAGACTAAACTGCCGAGTGGGGCACAGGCACAAATTACTAAGACGTGTTAATGGTGGGAATTTTAAGAGAACTGTGTAAAGTTTACATTGACGCAAACAAATGTAGTAAAATCTCATTTATGTGATGGAATTGGGACTGAATAATTGAAAAGCTGGTTATAAAGAAATTATTTTAAATCATACATATATGTTGTAAACATTTTATCTTACACTATGTAAACAATTTTTTGAGTTCTTAACTGTCTTTTTCATATAAACCACGCCCCATAATATCTCATCTACAAGTTCATTTATTTAAAGCAGAGCAGTAACTTTGAGACGTTCACAAAGCAATCTGAGTTATGAGCCCATCCCGACTTTTACGACTTTTCCCCCCAATCTTTCCATTGTCTCACAGACACTAATTCAAGAGCAATTATTTAAGAATCATGGTGATCCAGTCTCTTCCAACCTTTAAACTTTGTTTCCATGTAAATAACAACTCTCTTTCTGAATTCATATTTCATTGGTTACATGTTTAATCAAATTTCATTATTGGGACCGGGCGCGGTGGCTCAAGCCTGTAATCCCAGCACTTTGGGAGGCCGAGGCGGGCGGATCACGAGGTCAGGAGATCGAGACCATCCTGGCTAACACAGTGAAACCCCGTCTCTACTAAAAAAATGCAAAAAAACTAACCGGGCGAGGTGGCGGGCGCCTGTAGTCCCAGCTACTCAGGAGGCTGAGGCAGGAGAATGGCGTAAACCCAGGAGGCGGAGCTTGCAGTGAGCTGAGATCCGGCCACTGCACTCCAGCCTGGGTGACAGAGCGAGACTCTGTCTCAAAAAAAAAAAAAAAACTAGCCGGGCGAGGTGGCGGGCACCTGTAGTCCCAGCTACTCGGGAGGCTGAGGCAGGAGAATGGCGTAAACCCGGGAGGGGGAGCTTGCAGTGAGCTGAGTTCCGGCCACTGCACTCCACCCTGGGCGACAGAGCAAGACTCCGCCTCAAAAAAAAAAAAAAAAAAAATCAGATTTCATTATTGCAAGCATAATTGATATAAACTACTTTAGGAGCAAACCCAGCTGAACCAGGATGAGTTTCCAACTTAAGTAGGAGGAGCAATTAGCAGCGCACTAGCCTTGAGCATTCAGAGTGACCCATGCAGCAGTCACTGTGTTTAGAGAGGCCAGCGTCATTCATCTGCTCCTTAAGAGACTGTCAATGATAGGCCAGCCACGGTGGCTCATGCCTGTAAAACCAACACTTCGGCAGGCCGAAGCAGGTGGATCACCTGAGGTCAGGAGTTTGAGACCAGCCTGGCCAACATGGTAAATCTCTGCCTCTACTAAAAACACAAAAATTAGCCATGTATGATGGTGGGTACCTGTAGTCCCAGCTATTTGGGAGGCTGAAACACAAGAATCAATTGAACCTGGGAGGTTGAGGTTCCCGTGAGCCAAGATCACACCTCTGCATTCCAGCCTGGGGGATAGAGTGAGAATCATAGCTAAAAAAAGCAAAAACAAAAAAAAAAACACAACTGTCAATGATAGAATGATGGAAGATATTTCACATATTTTTTTCTTTTTTTCAGACAGACTCTTGCTCTGTCACCCAGGCTGGAGTGCAGTGGCACAATCATAGCTCACTGCAGCCTCCAACTCCTGGGCTCCAGCCATCCACCTGCCTCAGCCTCCCACAGTGCTGGGATTACAGGCACCCATCACTATGCTCAGCCATAGTAATTTTTTTTTTTTTTTTTTTGAGACACTGTCACATTCTGTCACCCAGGCTGGAGTACAGAGGCTGGTGAATCATGGCTCACTGCGACCTCGAACTCCTAGGCTCAAGCAATCCTCCCATCTCAGCCTCCCTACCAGCTGAGACCACAGGTGCATGCCACCATACCCAGTTAATTTTTTTTTTTTTTTTTTTTTTTTTTTTTTTTTAGAGATGGAGTCTCACTATGTTGCCCAGGCTCATCTTGAACTCCTGGACTCAAGTGATCCTCCTGCCTCAGCCTCCCAAAGTGCTGGGATTACAGGCATGAGTCACTCAACCCAACTCACAATTTATATACTTGGCTTTGTGTATACTTTTGCCAGTTCTTTTGCTTTTCTCACAGTCCCACAGTATTTTTTGCCTGAGAATTTGGAAGAAAGGCCACAGTCCCTCTGCTACAGGGCCCCACAGCACCGGGCGCATTTGTGCTGAGAACTAATCATTGCTGCCTACAAAAATACTTCCTCACCCTCTTGCACAAAGGCGTTCTTGCCTTGAGAACCGGTGAATGTTAGTCTGTGAAGAGTCCCTACGCTTTGTGCTTCTGTTTCCCTGGGGACATTGTTTTACTGAGATAATAGGCAGAGCTAACTGGGTGGGGACCCAGATGAGGCAAGTAAGACATTCACTCTGGGGCAAAATGTAAGGGAGTAGCACAAAACTTAGCAGCCAGCCGGGGGCAGTGGCACACACTTTTAATCCCAGCTATTCAAGAGGCTGAGGCAGGAGGATTGCTTGAGCCCAAGAGTTTGAGACCAGTATGGGCAACATAGATAGCCGTCACAAAAAAAAAGAAAAGAAAGGAAAAAAAAAGAAAAACCTCACTAATGAAAATGAACAATATTTTAAGGCAATTTTGTTTTTTCTCCTGGAGACAGAGTCTCATTCTGTCACCCAGGCTGGAATGCAGTGGCACAATCTCAGCTAACTGCAACCTCCGCTTCCTAGGTTCAAGTAATTATTTCTCCTGCCTCAGCCTGCCGAATACTAGAATTACAGGTGAACACCACCATGCCCAGCTAATTTTTCATATTTTAGTAGAGACGGGATTTCATCATGTTGGACAGGCTGGTCTCAAACTCCGGATCCACCTGCCTCAGCCTCCCAAAGTGCTGGGATTACAGGTGTGAGTCATCCCACCCAGCCAGCTATTGTAATTACAGTATTAATCACACTGAGAGCCCTGCACGGTGGCTTTTACTCCACATTTCCAGAGAAGGCAACTGAGACTTGGAAAGGTTACAGAATTGCACAAAGGCACTGAGTTAGCCTGAGGGGAATGAGGATTCACATTTGGTTCAGTGCTTGTTCTTTTAGCTACACTTTGCTGGCCACAAATAATACGTATTACGTGGACTAATTTCACATCTGTCGGATGGTTTCAGCCCATTTTTAAATTGGGTGGGTACATCCTTTTAAGTATCTTTTTTCACTTTCTCTAATTTTAAACGTCTTTTTTAAAGCCAGTTCATCTGAGACCTCTTAATGTCACACAAACGAGAAATGCCAAACGGCTAATTAAAAACAAGAACGTTCAGAGAAAAGCAGGCATCTGGCCTCTGCCAACAAACAGGTCATCGTTCCCCACAGTTATAGGAGGCCGGATCAGTGCAGTCCATGCCCTACTGTCACCTCCCTCCCCTCTGCTTGGCCGGGGCAGGGAATTGAAAGACGGGAGGAGGAATGAAGGAACATGAAGGGCATGGAGCAGCTTCATTAGAGACTTAAACAGTGTCAAATGTCACCACCTTAAAGTTCTTTTGATTTATTTATTTTTTTAAAGACGGGGTCTCACTCTGTCACCCAGGCTGGAGTACAGTGGTGCCATCCCGGCTCACTGCAACCTGCGCCTCCTGAGTTCAAGCGATTCTCCTACCTCAGCCTCCCAAGTAGCTGGGATTACAGGCACACACCACCACGCCCAGCTAATTTTTGTATTTTTAGTACAGACAGGATCCCATCATGTTTGCCAGGTTGGTCTCAAACTCCTGGCCTCAAGTGACCCACCCACCTCGGCCTCCCAAAGTGCTGGGATTACAGGCGTGAGCCACCGTGTCCGGTCTCCACCACTTAAAAGTTCTACCCCATGCCTGTTAAACTGTCAATCTAAACAGAAACCTTTCTTTTTTTTTTTTTTGTTTTTTGTTTTGAGACAGAACCTCACTCTGTTGCCCACGCTGGAGTGCGGTGGTGCCATCTCGGCTCACTGCAACCTCTGCCTCCGGGTTCAAGTGATTCTCCTGCCTCAGCCCCTGAGTAGCTGGGATTACAGGCACAACCCACTGTGCCCTGCCTAGAAACCATTTTTTAACCTGAAAAAATTTAAAACAAAAAAGTGAGGAGCCGGGGGGCAGGGGAGTAAGGTCCACTTATGCAGTCTCATGTTCCCACGAGTGGATTGGTCTTCAGGGGGAAACTAGACAAGCAGGAGACAAGATCACCC
>NW_022314780.1:9417-10926 GCF_002776525.5 Piliocolobus tephrosceles
AAAGCCCCGTATAAAACCATCAGACCGTGTGAGAACTCACTATCATGAAAACAGCATGGGGGTAACCACACTCACGATTCAATTACCTCCCACCAGGTCCCTCCCACGACACGTGGGGATTATGGGAACTACAATTCAGGATGAGATTTGGGTGGGGACACAGCCAAACCTTATCAGATGGGGTTTCACCACGTTGCCCAGGCTGGTCTCAAACTCCTGGGCTCAAGTGATCCTCCTTCCTGGCCGCCCAAAATGTTGGGATTACAGGCATGAGCCACCATGCCTGGCCTGATTCGTTTTAATGTAGATTGCATTAACATATTTTTTATCTTGACGTATGAGGTTTTGGGTGCCCCTTTAAGTTGTGTACCTGAGGTGAGTTCCTCACTCCCCGTTACCCTAGTCCCAGGCCTGTTCTTGGGAACCTGGAGTGCAGGGAGGCCCTGCTTTATCAGCCACAGCCACAGAGCTCCTGTGTTTCTCCCCAGGTCTCCCTGCAGTACAGCTCCAGTGGCAGTTGGCACCACACCTGCGGAGGGACCCTGATAGCCAACAGCTGGGTCCTGACGGCTGCCCACTGCATCAGGTAACTGCCATTCCCTGGGCACTTGGCCTGCTTACCAGCTGGTGCTCATTTCTGAGCTGGGGGCTTAAATGGCCTGAACCACACTACATAAAGCAGCCTTGAAAAATAACCACTAGCCTGGCCGTAGTCAATCAATGGTTCAGTGTGTTGGCCCATCAATGTCAGTACATGGCATAGATGGGGTGTCCTGTGCCAGGTACTGAGGGAGGATGAGGACAAGGGGAAGGCCTAATCTCTGCCCTCTTGGGGAAACTACATGTGGCCTCTGGATCTGGAATTGGGTTCCCTTGAACAACTTGACTTCTCAAAGCTTCAATACCATCACCTGCAGAAAACAATGGAGTAACAGAATTTAGTGTGAATTCAATGAGTTGATTTACTAAAGGGCCTGGCACTTAGTAAGTGCCCAGTGAAAGCTAATTCTGAATTATAGACTAATTATAAAGGCCCATGAGGTTCTGCAACGTTGTTCACTTACCCTCTTCGTTGTCCGTGACCTCTGCTCATCACAGCTGGAACTCACCGGAGCATCTGCTGGGTCGGCGTGACTCCTTCCAGGAGCGATCCCTTCTCCCATCTAATTTATCATAAGCTCTAGGGGGTTTTGGGGAAAATAATACAGACCTACAGGCAGGAGTCCTGGCTTCTCCTTCTGGTTTCTCACTAATGGTGGGACTCTGGGCCAGGTTATGCCTCTCTGGGCCTCAGTTTCCCCATCTGAAAATGAAAGGTGGGAAAAATGTCCTTGAGAGCAAATGACTCCTGTTTTCTCTGTGTTCATCTCATTCCCTCCGTAATCCTACAGAGTCTGTGTTATTACAACATTGATTTTATATTGTAGTTTAGAGTTAGTATAGTAACAATTATTATATGATCATAGTTCTTACGTTATATACTTTAGGCTCTATTATAACTAACTGATT
>NW_022314780.1:10936-11934 GCF_002776525.5 Piliocolobus tephrosceles
ACACAATCTCTCCTGCCTTGCTCCTTTCAACAAGACCCTCTGCATTTTCAAACATGCCCTGGGACCCTGCCATTCAGAGCAAGCTGGGGTAACGTACAGGGAACGATGACAAGGTCTCAGAGCCCTCCAAAGCCCCACAGGGCAGGAAAAGTCAACCCTGTCCTCATGCTCCGCCTCTGCACTGACCCAGGTACGACATTGCCCTGGTCAAACTGGCTAACTCCGTCTCCCTCACCGACAAGATCCAGCTGGCCTGCCTCCCATCTGCTGGCACCATTCTAACCAACAACTACCCCTGCTACGTCACGGGCTGGGGAAGGCTGCAGAGTAAGTGGGAGCCAGGAGCCCCCAGGCCTGGGAGGGAAGGGAGGTGATGTCACCCCTGTCTGGCCAGGGCCTCTCACCTGTCATCCCAGGACGTGTGGCTGCCTGGGAGAGACGGGATGGCATAGGCTGATGCCTGCCTGGGTTCAAATGTCAGCTCTCCCACTTCATGACTGTGACACCTTGGGCACATTACTAGGTCTCTCCATGCAGCACTTTTATCATATGTAAAATGCAAATTATTGGCTGGGCGCCGTGGCTCACGCCTGTAATCCCAACACTTTGGGAGGTCTGGTGGGCGGATCACTTGAGGTCAGGAGACCAGCCTGACCCAAATGGTGAAACCCCATCTCTACTAAAAATATTTTAAAAATAGTAGGGCATGGTGGTGTGCTCCTGTAGTCCCAGCTACTCAGGAGGCTGAGGCAAGAGAATCACTTGAACCCGGGAGGTGGAGGTTGCAGTGAGCCAAGATTTCGCTACTGCACTCCAGCCTGGGGGACAGAGGAGGACTGCGTCTCAAAAAAAAAAAAAAAAAACGGGCATAATAATAGCAGCTACATCACAGAGTTGGCAAGAGGAATAAAGGAGATAATCTATAGGAAGCCTGGCATGTGGTAGGTGCTGTGTGTTAGTTGTTGTCACTGTCCCTATGATGGAAAGAAAGTTACAGA
>NW_022314780.1:11944-18906 GCF_002776525.5 Piliocolobus tephrosceles
GGGGATGGAGTAGGAAGGAGATCCACAGGCCCTTCAGATCACACTGTGCCCTACACACTCTGCCCACACAGACCACCCCACCCGCGGGAAGATGGAGCCAATGGGGAAGAGCCTGAACTCTGGGATGTGGCCTCAGCTCCTTTACAAACTGCCTGTGCAACCTTGGGCAAGTCCCAACCTCTCAACACTCCATTTTCTCTTCTTCAGTGGCCTGGGGAGACTATGGATTTTTACCTCACAGGATTTTGTGAGGATTAATGAGATAAAGCATAGAACATGCTTAGCTCAGCTCTGGCCACACAGGAAGAATAAGTGTTGGCTCTTGTTGGAATTATGGTACCATCTTGGGCTATGACCGCAAGGGCTGGCTTCAGAGGACAGTGACCTGCAGCAGAACAATAGAAATGCATTGAGAACAATGGTTCCAATGGGCAGCCCCTTCCTCTCCCTTTACCCTTCTATAACTCTGGCCTTCCTCAGGGGGACTCCGGCGGGCCGCTGAACTGTCAGGCAGCTGACGGCCGGTGGGAGGTGCATGGCATCAGCAGCTTTACCTGCAACTACTACCACAAGCCCTCCGTCTTCACACGGGTCTCCAATTACATCGACTGGATCAATTCAGTAACAACTGGACCAGCTTAAGCCCCAGGGCACTGCCCTGCCCACCTGACCTCAGGAGTGCCATGCCCACCTGGTGACTGAGAACCCCCTCCTTCCTCTTGAGAGCTAGATGGGAACCCCTTGGAGGAGGCTGCAGACCTTGGCAACTGCTGGGCCCCCCCATGGGACCCCAAAATTTCTGTGTAGGTAAAGCTGAGTGAAAAGGAACATAGAGGGTGGCTTTGTCCAAAGAGGTTAGATACTCCTCAGGCATATTAAGAGTGAGTTCTGCCAGACACGGTGGCTCAGGCCTGTAATCCCAGCATTTTGGGAGGCCAAGGCGGGCAGATCGTGAAGTCAGAAAGTCTAGACCAGCCTGACCAACACGGCAAAATCCCATCTCTACTAAAAAATACAAAAAAATTAGCCAGCTGTGGTAGCGCACTCCTGTAAACCTAGCTACTCAGGAGGCTAGGGCAGGAGACTCCCTTGAACCTGGGAGATGGAGGTTGCAGTGAGCCGAGATTGCACCATTGCACTCCAGCCCAAACAAGTGAAAAAAAAAAGAGTGAGTTCCATAGGAATGGTGATTTTATTTTTGTTTATCTGTGTATGGCCCAGACTCCACCATCCAGTGCTAGAACAGGTATATTTGTCTGCAAAGCCCAAAACCTGATTCTTTGAGATCCCCCTAGCATTAATTATTGGAAATTAGTCCCCCTCAGGGGTCTTCCAGCTATTCTGTAGGGTGACCAGCCATCCCGGTTTGTGCAGGACTGAGAGGTTTTCTAGGACACAGGACTTCCTGTTTTACTCTGGGACCATCCCAGGCAAATAAAGCCAAATTGGTCCCCCTATCTTGTAAATGTAAACTCAGAGAGCTGTCTCCTTTCAGCTTCCACAATAACTCAATTTGCTTTTAACAATGAACACACATTTGTTTATAACAATAAGCATTAACATTATTTATTAAAAATAATAGGCCAGGTGCCATGGCTCATGCCTGTAATCACAGCACTTTGGGAGGCCATGGAGGGAGGATTGCTTGAGCCCAGGAGTTCAAGACCAGCCTGGGCAACATAGCGAGACTCTCTCTTTACAAAAAAATTTATTTAATTACTTAGGCATGGTGGTGCGTGCCAGTAGTCCAGCTACTTGGGAGGCTTGGGTGAAAGGATCACTTAGGCCTGCAAGGCCAACGCTACATTGAGCCAAGGTCGCACCAATGAACTTAAGCCTGGGTGACGTAGCAAGACCCTGTCTCCGAAAATAATGATAATAATAACTGGCATCAATATTAAGGAGCAGCCATGGATACACGCAGCAGTAGGTGAAAGCAGCCAGAACAGGAAACCCCGTCACAAGAAACGGGTGCCTGGTGCCTCACGCCTGTAATCCCAGCACTTTGGGAGGCCAAGATGGGAGGATCACCAGAGGTCAGGAGTTTGAGACCAGCCTGGCCGACATGGGGAAACCCCATCTCTACTAAAAATACAAAACTAATCTGGGTGTGGTGATACATGCTTGTAATCCCAGCTACTCAGGAGGCTGAGGCAGGGGAATCACTTGAACCTGGGAGGTGGAAGTTGTAGTAACCCAAGTTCACACCACTGCACTCCAGCCTGGGCAACAGAGCCAGACTCCATCTCAGAAAAAGAAAAATAACCAAAAAAAGGAACGAGTGCCCAGGAGAGGGCAGAGGAGCCACCATGCCTAGTACTGGATGCGGGGAGGGAAGAGTCCGACACTCTGTGCCGATGAAGGACCACCTCAGTTTACTCTTCTGTAAAATGGGACTTGAACTAGACAAGGACTCCTCCACTATTTAGGCGCTACAGCAAATGGGAGTTATGGTATTTGTGGCAGAGCAGCTGGTCCTGGCAGCACCTTGGGAACCTGAAGCAGGGGCAGGGGCAATTGTCCCAGTATTTTTGTCCCAGTGTCAGCTGTTCCCAGCCACAGACACAGGCACAACAGAGCAGGCCAGATCCCGAAGCATGGCCAGATGGCAGCAGGGATCCACGGGGCACCACGCCTCGCAAGGCAGCTGGGCAGAGGCCCTGTGTTCATGGGAGAGCAGTCGGGGCAGGCACAGATGCCCAGTAACAGGTTTCAGAAGGGAGAGTGCCAAGCAACCAGCTGTCCTTGGGTAGGGGCTGCCCCTGGCAGCGGCGGAGGGGCTCGTGACAACTTGCAGTGGCCCCAACCCAGGGATACAGTGTGTGCAGCCTGGAGTCACGTATCACTAGAGCCCTGGGGGTGCCTGAGAGCACCTGCCTGGATAAACCCAGACAGGTGACAAGCCAAGGTCAGGAAGTACAAGCAAAAGATAAGAGCAGAGAAGCAGAGGAGACAAGTGGCCCGGGGCATTCATCCTTTCAGCAAATGTCCATTGAATGACAGTCACACGTGAAACTTCAGCAATCCTTAGCTTTTATTCTTTTACCACAAGCTAATATATACTCTGTGTAAAAATATTAAAAGAATATAAGAGTGTATCAGGTAAAAAAGTAGAAGTCCCGCCTTATTTTACATCTCCAATTCCACTCTCCAGAGGTAATCATTGTTTTTGTTTTGGTTTTTATTTTTGTTTTTGTTTTCAAATGGAGTCTCGCTCTGTTGCCCAGGCTGGAGTACAGTGGCTTCATAGCTCCCTGCAACCTCTGCCTCCCAGGTTCAAGCAATTCTCCTGCCTCCGCCTCCTAACTAGGTGGGATTACAGGCATGCACCAACATGCCCAGCTAATTTTTGTATTTTTAGTAGAGATAGGGTTTCACCATGTTGGCCAGGCTGGTCTCGAACTCCTGACCTCAGGTGATCGGCCCACCTCGGCCTCCCAATGTGCTGGGATTACAAGCATGAGCCACCGTGCCCCGCCAATCATTGTTAAAAGCTTGGTGTGTGGTCTTCTCAACTTGATGTGCATATGTATCTATATATATAAAAAGAGAGAGAGACACTGTCTTCTAAGCACAAATAGGCTGAGTCTTCATACTGTTCTACAACATTTTTTCACTTAGCACCTTATCACATTTTATATGTCAGTACGTACATGTCATTCTTTTGAACAGTTAAATAGTATTCCATAGTTTGAGTATAATAAACGAAGCTCTCATGTTTCCTATTTTTCACTCTTACATTCTGCAGTGAACATCCTTGAACATAATTCTGGCACACTGGTCTGAGTGTTTGTGCTGTAGCAGCTAGATCTCCTGCCGTTTACAGTCCTGGATCATGAAGTTGGCATATCAAAATGTTTAACAGGCCGGGCGTGGTGGTTCACGCCTGTAATCCAAGCACTTTGGGAAGCTGAGACGGGTAGATCACTTGAGGTCAGCAGTTCGAGACCAGCCTGGCCAACATGGTGAAACCTTGTCTCTACTAAAAATGCAAAAAAATTAGCCAGGCATGGTGGTGCATGACGATAGTCTCAGCTACCCAGAGGTCTGATGCACGAGAATCACTTGAACCTGCGTGGCGGAGGTCGCAGTGAGCCCAGATCGCCCCAGTGCACTCCAGCCTGGGCAACACAGTGAGACTGTCTCAAAAAAAAAAAAAAAAAAAGTTTAACAGACACTGATCAACAGCCTCTGGAAACAGTTACAGCACCAACCACATTGCATAACTGCCTTGTAAATAGCAGTTTTGATTTGAGAAACAAATGAAATCTAAAAATACGCCATCCACACATTTGGAATATAAGTTTTAGGGGTTCAAAGGCTCCCTACCCTGAAGCCCACACAGGACTCCTGGCTAAGACCCCCTTTGTAGGAAGACCCTAACAGGTCAATGAAAAGCTGTGATTGCATCTTTTTTTTCAAAACGTCATCCGAACTCCTCAGGCAGGATATACTGTAGTGTGGGCTGCCTGTGACTCACTTGAGGAGCTTAACCCAGGAAGACAGAGACAGGAAACTGCCGTGCACAGCTCTGCAGTTAGGTGAACCTGACGATTTTCTTGTGTCTCCTGCAGGTGACTGCAAATAACTAACCAAGAGAAGTCTCCGGGACTGTTTCAGACTTGGAAAGGTCACAGAAGGAAATTAATATTATAATAAAATGACAACTATGCAAATCACATCTTGATGAGAGATTTATTAGCAATCCACCCTAACATCCAGGGCCCTAAAAACCATAAGTAGGCTGGGTGCCGTGGCTCAACCCTATAATCCCAGCACTTAGCACTTTGGGAGGCCAAGGCAGGCAGATCGCTCCAGTTCAGGAATTCAAGACCAGCCTGAATAACATGGCATAACCCTGTCTCTACTAAAAATACAAAAAGTAAATGGGCGAGGTGGTACGCACCTGTACTCCCAGCTACTCAGGAGGCTGAGGTGGGAGGATCGCTTGAGCCCTGGAGGTAGAGACTGCAGTGAGCCAAGATCACGTCATCGCACTCTAGCCTGGGCAACAGTGAGACCCTGTCTCAAAAAAAAAAAAGAATTTTGCATCTGCGCCTCCCTGCCCTACTGAGACCTCAAGGACCAAGCCCACTTTAGAACCTGACACATGACATCATTGTCAAACAACATATAAATGGAGCACTAAGCTCCAGGGAGGGAAGTGGGCTGTAGCGGCTTCCTGCACTCTGCCTCCTCTGCCTCCCTTTCCTCCCCTCCCAGCACAGAAGCCTGGATTTCTGTGCAGGCGCTGCCCCACCGGATCCAGAGGTTCTGGGTAAACCCTCATGGCCCAGGACCAAGGCTGGAGCCCGTGCTCCAGGCCTGGCCAATCAACACATTGCATCCCCTTCCCCACTACAGCGATTGGCTCAGGGATGGGCATGTGACCTGAGGCAGGTCCAATCAGAGAGGTTGCACGACTTGTTCCTCTTCCTGTCTGTAGCTAGGCACCCCAGGCCAGAAAGCCTGTGGGATTGACCCAAGGTCACACAGCAAATTCACAGCAGGTGTTTGTTCAGTGTTCTCATACAGGACAAACATTATTTTTATATTAAAACAAAGATACAGAGCAGAATGCCAAATTCACATGAACCTTTAAGATAAAATATGGGACTTAAGAAATAGTTGCTTGCTGTAGTGCTGATACAGACCATAAATGAGTCCAAACTGTTAAAGGGAGTATGGGATGGAGTTGGGACTGGAACCCACGTCTTCTGACATCCAGTCCCATGGGATTCTGCCCCCCACCCCCACCCAATCTTCCTCACCTTTGCACGATCCTAGGGAGATTACAGAATTCTTTCCCACCCATTTTCTTACCCATGCAACTATCCTGCAATCCAGGCCTGGATGGTTATCTAGGAAACTAAGGACCAGAAGATAAGTGGCTTGTCCAGACCACCACACTCAAAACTGATGGATCAAAGACTTGAACTGGGCCAGGCATGGTGGCTCACGCCTGTAATCCCGGCACTTTGGGAGGCCAAGGTGTGCGAACACGATATCAGGAGTTCAAGACCAGCCTGGCCAAAATGGTGAAACCCCGTCTCTAATAAAATACACAAAAAATCTGGGCGTGGAGGCCGGCACCTGTAGTCCCATATACTTGGGAGGCTGAGGCAGAAGAATCGCTTGAACCCAGGAGGCACAGGCTGCAGTGAGCCAAGATCGCACCACTACACTCCAGCCTCCGTGACAGAGCAAGACTCTGTCTCAAGAAACAAAAAACAAAAAACACTTGAACTCAAGTCTCTTTTTTTTTTTTTTTTTTTGAGACTGAGTTTCTCTCTGTCGCCCAGGCTGGAGTGCAGTGGCTCAATCTCGGCTCACTGCAAGCTCCGCCTCCTGGGTTCACACCATTCTCCTGCCTCAGCTTCTCAAGTAGCTGGGACTACAGGCGCCCGCCACCACACCCAGCTAATTTTTTTGTATTTTTAGTAGAGACGAGGTTTCACCGTGTTAGCCAGGATGGTCTCGATCTGCTGACCTCATGATCCGCCCGCCTTGGCCTCCCAAAGTGCTGGGATTACAGGCTTGAGCCACTGCGCCCAGCCTTGAACTCAAGTCTTAAGAATGGAAATCCGCCCAGGCACGATGGCTCAGGCCTGTAGTCCCAGCACCTTGGGAGGCCAAGCCGGGCGGATCACCTGAGACCAGGAGTTCAAAACAAGCCTGGTCAACATGGCAAAACCCCATCTCTACTAAAAATACAAAAATTAGTCGGGCATGGTGGTGTGCAGCTGTCATCCCAGCTACTCAGGAGGCTGATGCATGAGAATCACTTGAACCTGGGAGTTGGAGGTTGCAGTGAGCACAGATCATGCCACTGATTGATAGAGAGAGACTCCATCTCACAAAAAAAAAAAAAAAAAACAGTTGAAGTTCACTTTCCCTTCTGCTATTTGACTGGGGCAAAAACTAGAGTGTGCGGTCACAGAGCGGAGCTTCCTCATCAGCAG
>NW_022314782.1:0-4966 GCF_002776525.5 Piliocolobus tephrosceles
GAAATACAGCTGGGTTTAGTGCCACTCAGTCATACATTTTACTTAATTTTACTCCATGGAGTCTCTATAATCTGTATGAGTGTGCCATTTGCAAATTTTGGAAGCAAGAGAAGTGTATGTAACACCTGATTTTTCTGTTGTTTATTTTGTTTTTATAGTACAAGTTCCTTTAGGGAAACTAATCTACTCATTACAAGTCCCAATGATTTTTCCCAGATAAACAGAAAACAGTTATCTCTCTCCCAATAATTGTTCCAAATTTCAAGTTAACATTTTTGCAAAATGAATTTAATTGCTTTTAGTGATGTTTTATTAACATAATGTGATTTTTCTGGATGTTTCTGAATATCTTCGTGACTTTAAATCAGGATAGTATTTCTCTGCTTGTTCTCCATAGGTCATATGCACTTTTCTCATACAGCATAGGTCTTATGGAAATCCTATATCATTTATAAACAGTTTTAGTTATTTTTAACTTAGAGTGATGTCTATTCTTTAGTGTGACAGCTGTTACTTTCTGTATCATAAACTTTTACATATGATTTCATCCTTCTTATACTGGTCTGTATCCTTTGTCAGTGTTAATTGCAAAGTAAGAGTTAAGGATAATTCAGTTTATTTTTCTTGAACCCTTCATAGTGAGAGACAGGACTAGCTGTATTTCCTAGTACAACTAAGATTTCCTAAGCCTAGCTGAGGAAGGTGACCACACTCACCTTTAAATACGGGGCTTGTCACTCAGCTCACACCCAACCAATCAGGTAGTATAAAGGGAGCTCACTAAAATACCAATCATGCTAAAAGCAAGAGGTAAAGAAATAATCAATCATCTAGTGTCTGAGGGCACAGGGGGAGGGATAATGATTGGGATATAAACCCCCTACAATCTAGCCTTCGGCGGCAACCCACTTTGGGTCCCCTCCCATTGTATGGGAGCTCTGTTTTCACTCTATTAAATCTTGCAAGTGCCCACTCTTCTGGTCCATGTTTGTTGTGGCTCGAGTTGATCTTTCACTTGCTGTCCACAACTGCTGAACAACGCCTTCGCAGATCTGCTGCTGACTTCCACCACTCCGGATCCAGCAGGGTGTCCGCTGCTGCTTCTGATCCAGCGAGGCACCCATAGCTGCTCCGGATCAGGCTAGGGGCTTGCCATTGTTCCTGCATGGCCAAGTGCCTGGTTTTATTCTAATTGAGCTGAGGATTAGCCATTGGGTTCCACGGTTCTCTTCCATGACCCACAGCTTCTAATAGAGCTATAATACTCGCCACATGGCCCCAAGTTCCATTCCATCTTGGGAGCTCTAAGAACAAAGACCCTCTGGTAACGGTAGTATCTAGCAGAGTCCTGGATGCATGCTCATTGATTAACTTATAAGGAGATGTAACTTTCATTCTGTTGCTGTGGTGAGAAAAAAATTTTCAGAGTCAGGCAGCATGGAAATTTTAGTTTTTAATATTTGTTGGCTGGCTGAAATGTCATTACAAGTTTGAAAATCTCTGCTGAATATATATGTGTCACAACATATATCTTTGCCTTGTGATTGGAGAAGGTTGAATATAATGGAAACTGCATGTTAATAACTCCAGGATCTCACTTCACTCAGAGTGGGTGCTTCCTTCGCCAGGCTGCAAGTCATCTCACAGACCTGGGAGTGAGGCTGATGTGTGTGCAAAGGGTTTCTCAAGACAATGATTTTTAGAATTAGTTTAACTTATAGCCATAAGTAGGTGATTAACTCGTAAGTGTTTAAATAAATGCTCACTTTTTATCAGGCTCTGTGCAAATACTTATGTAGGAGTGTCCCTCATAAAATATCACCTGATTTTTTTTTAATGTCCTCTCACATGATGTTCCTCACACTGGGAATATCCTCTCTTCACTTACTGTCGCTTTATCTTTTATACTCAACACTCAGCTCAGGTATATGTCTTCGGAGTCTTTCTGATTGCTCAGTCTGAGTTATGTGTTCTCTTTTTCATCCTCCTCTTCTTCCCTCCTGTGATTACATCAACACATATTTGCCATATTACTTTGTCTATTTTCTGCCACAAGACTTAGAATAGATTGAAGAGTAACTGGTAAAGGATGGCTGCTAAATTGTATTCTTTCACCTAAATTAATTTAAAGGTGTTTATATGTAAGCACGCATCTGAAATAAAATAATTAAAGAAAATATTTCAACAGGAGTCTTAACACTGTATTTGTCCATGATTGAACGTTTATGTAGCTCACACAGCCAAAAATCATATGAAGTTTAGATCAGTATTTTTTCTGAAAATGGGAATACATAGTTTATATTTCTATTTAGTAGGTCTAGTTCAAAGATGTTTCTTCACTGAATTAACAATTTTAAAGGAAATTTAGAGCCATTGAAAAATATTATATTTACAATAAAATGATTGTAAACCAGATGATTTATGCTGATTCTTTCTACAAGTATGCTAATAAACCTATATGAGCATTATTGTTGCAATGGCAAAGATCACTTTTACTTCTATACTTTAAAAATTAGGATATAATAAAACTTTCATGAGTTTCTATGTAGTGCTGAAAAAGTAAAAAATTATGTTGTGGACAACCAAACTGTGATATTCCTTCCAAATTAAACAAGAAAACTCTAAGACCACAAAAATGACTAACTTCTTTTTCTTTTCACTGACATATGTTCTGAGTGATTTTTCCTTCCTTGCCAATGAAAACTCTAATACTGCTTAAAACTTCCACCTCCTAGTTAAAAATATTAAAATATCCAATTTCTGATTTTTTCCAATTTCATAAAGACAGCCAATGAAAAATTGGTATTCATGGGTTTTTTGTTTCATCATGGCAGATGAGAAGCATTGCTAGCACACCTCTCCCACTTGGAAGGGCAAAATAAAGGAAATTCACACCACAAACACTTCTTTTCAATAAGTAATTCAGGAACTGAACAGGAAACTGAAAGATTCCACAGGCCCTTTGAAGGAAGTACCAGGCTGCAGCCTACACCATGAGTCAGGCAAAGGCCTGTGAGTCCTCCGAGTATGAGAGTGGGAGAGGTTGTCTCCAGGATACACACTCTCACCAGGGATCTTGAAAGTATAGGCCACAGAGGATGGCATTAACCCTACCCAGCACAGGAACTGATTTGGGGAAGGTTATGGAATATAAAAGTAGGAACAGCACAGAGAAGACCTCTGCCTGCACTCCTAGTCTCCAGCATAGACCAAGGGAAGCCATTCCATATTGTTCCTCACAGAGGACCCTGCAGAAGTCAGCCAAATAGTTTAGACAGTTGTCACAGGTTGAAAGAAACACTCAACTGGGATTTGCAATACCACCTTGGGTGGAGACAAACTTCCTTGACCACAGCTGGGGAAGGGCAAGTGAAAAGCAGGCTGTAGCCACAAGCACAGGAGCCAGGCACCTGGCCTCGTGGGAAGACAAGGAGGAGTGTATCTTGGAAGCCACAGTTGCTGTCTCCACAGGGAAAGCTTATGACCTGAGGCGTTTGTGAGTTCTGAGTGCAGGCTGCCCTGCAACTTAGCTCACTGCTGCTAGTGACACGTTTAACACAAAGGACAGAAACTTTTGGGAGCTTTATGACCCTGCCCATTGCCTGGGAAACCAGAGTATGTTTCTGGGCAACATAAGGCAATCAAAATCCCATTGCTGCTACCACAGAGGGTGCTCTTTTGGCAAGTGTCACCTCCTGGCTGGAGGCCAACCAACAATCCATTACAGCACCTCCTAGTAGAAAACCACTGCACCCAGGAAGGAGAAAACAGCTGTGCAACTTCAGTTGTCACCACTACCTGCACCAGTATCGCTAACCAGGAGGTCCTAAGTCTGTCCACGTCATCAGTTCCCTACTAGTAAAACTGGCATTTGAAAAAGCCAACACACTAAGGATATCTAAAACCAAGGAATCTCACAGAGTCTATGTCACTACCCTGCCATCCCCATGAGAGCTGTTCCCACTGCTGGGAGATTGAGGACAGGTCACATCACTGGATCCCTTGAAGACATTCCACAGGACCAGCCTAGAGGGTGGCAACTTCACTGGGGGGCTAGACCCAGAGGAACAACACTCACAGTAGTCTGTCTCCAAGGAATTCTAGGGGAAGTGGGGGTGCACCACAAAAAGGGAACACACTGTGGGATAAAAGAATCCAGACAACAGGCCTTGAGCACAAATCAGATCTTTCAGCTGGTGGTGAGTTTCTTTCAGCAGAGGCACAGTTGCAGTTCTGGGCTCAGCAGGTCTGCAGCTCCAACGCAACAGGCAGCTCTGGTATTTGTGAAGGATGTTGGAGAAAGGGAAGTATTTCCTCCTCATCCATCACTACAGGCACATTTGGGGCTTTTCCCGTGGGAGCCTGGCATAGGCACAACTATAGACAGCCTTCCTGGAACGTGTCAGGGTGACTGCATCTGCAAAGGTTCACAATTCCTCTCTACTTGGAACCTCAACATTGCCACAGATGAAAAGAGGTGTGTGTCTGATTCGAATAGCTATATCACTGGGACAGAAGTATGTCTGGGACATGGGTAGCTTTCCTACTGTCCTGGCAGGGGAGCTGAGGTGGCTCCAACCCTTTCTCCTGATAAGCCCTCAGTGAGACTCGCTGAGAGCTCCTCCATCCACCTCTATCAAGGCTGGGACCTCTGCCTATATTGGGTATTGCATTTACCCACCTGATTTAGCCAAAGCTAATTCCTACACAGGGAAGTCTCCTCTATTAGCCTAAAGCCCTAACCATCAAACTAATAAAATAAATACTGAGGAAAAATAAATAAATAAGAAAGTGTATGCCATGGGGTTGTGAGGAAAAGCTTCAAGAGACCTCTACTATTCCAACCCTATAGAAGACAGTGAACTTGCTCACACACTGATCACATTGCTACTACAACCAGCATATGAGAAAGTCATCATACAAAGATTTTCTATAACCAAGGAAGTCTTACTGAATTTTGACTGCT
>NW_022314784.1:0-4623 GCF_002776525.5 Piliocolobus tephrosceles
TGGGGCTTGTTAGCACCTGGCGTGTGTGCAGCAAGCTTTGCTCTCTGCACACGTGTGATCCTTAGAACACTGGCGTGTGGAGCCATGAGGCTGTTGAGGGCCCCAGCTCCTGGTGGACTGAGGAGTTCCCTGTTACTACCAGGATAACCGTGATTGAAGGCTGTCACTCAATCCCAAGTCCCAGAAGGGGGCTCCTTTCAGAGAAAGAAAGCACCCCTAGCGCCTTGGGCAGAATTCAGTGATTTTTCTTATAATATTGCTTAGATATCGCAAACACGAAACGAAGAACATATTTTAGAATGCTTGTGGTCCTTTTGTAACCATGGAAACAAAGTAATTTGCAGTCCATGGAGAGTTTGCGGAAGCTGAACTGCCTACATCATGAGCACGGCGCTCTCCCTACCGCCCTGGGCTTTGCTCCGGTTTGCTGGGGAGGCTTTGCAGGGCCTCTTGGCTGGGATACCTCTCCCATGTCCCATGTTGCTACCCCTGGTCACAGCCATACTTCTAGGCACCTGCGCCGTGAGGACATCGAGTGGACACGGTGCCGCGGGGCAGCAGTTGGTCATGAGGTGGCATCCACATGGTCCGAAACAGGTTTCTGTTCATTAAGAATGATCGTTGCAATAAAAACAGAGTGAAAGAAAACCCTCTACTGACCTGAGAATGCCTCAGCTGAGATGGATGGGGAGGTGCAGTGAGGAAGGTGAGGACTGAAAGGAAATGGAGGGAGAGGAAAGGAGAGAAGGGAAGTGAAAGGGGGAGGGAGGATGGGAGTGAAGAGGGAGATGGAGGAGGAAGAAGAGAGAGGGCGGTGGGCAGGACCCTGGGAAATGAGTCCCAGAGCCGGTTCCTGACTGTCGTGAGTGCGTCAGAGCTGATCTTCCAGGAGAGGTGGCCTGGGAGGGCTGACACTTAGGAAGTGAGGGCCGGGGGGAACTGATGTTTTGGCCCTCAGCGGGGCTGTTGCTGACCTGAGATGCAGTCGGTGGTTTTCCCAAAGAGGTCATCTGCACAGCCACCGTTTGCTGCCAGGTTGGAGAGAGAAGTGCTCCGCCCCATGGGTTCTTTCTCTTTTGTGGATTTTTCCAAGTTTAGCTGAGCAGCCTGTCAGTGGAAATGTCGGGGATTACTAACATGTCTGCATTCAACAGAGCAGTCGGCCAGCTTCCGATCCTGTAGTTGTTGGGGACACCACTCCCGTCGTATCAGTGCCGGCCCAGCAAGGAAACTGCAGCCCCAGGCATTGGGAAACCTGCGGGGCTCTCGCTGCCCTGGTTCTGATGGGAGTCGTGCGCTGGAAGAGAGATGTCCTTTAGGCAGAGCCTGGCGAGGGCGGGGGTGCTGCTGTTGCAGCAGTACCTGGAATTTCAAATGACGAATGAAGCAAGCTTTTAATTATGGCCAGAACTCTATGCTCTGCGTTTCTTCAAATGGAAATGTTGTGCTTAAATGAATTTGCTGTTAATCGGTTGCCTCATGCAAGACGTAGTGCTGGGAGCAAAGTAGAATGTGGACTTATCTACAAAGCTTCTCCTCTCAGACTATAATCAGTTGGATGGTGCTATACAGGAATACGTGAGAATTCGTGTGAGAAAGGTGATGGGTGTAGACCTGTGTGACCGGCAGGTGTGTGGGGAGGTTTGAGAGAAGCTTTTAGCTGAAGTGGTGTCAGGTGCTGGTGCTGAAGTGTGATGTCTGTCTGGATGGAAGAGCACATGCCTCTGGGCTGCAGGAAACAGATAAGGAGGTGGGCAGACATGAGTTGTGCCTTAGGAATGGGAGCAATTCAGGCAGACCCAGGATCAGGCTCCCACGGGGGAGGAGTGGATATCAGGACCCAGGGAGCGTGGGGCGGGGTCATGCCCAGGCCTCTGCAGGGCTTGCTGTTGTGTCAGCAGGGCCCTGTGCTTGCCCTCCTTAAAACTTTCCCGATCCATAAAACGGGCACTACAAAATCCACTTGTGACACTGAAGCTTAAATGAGGTGATCTACATGGTGCCTTCCTTCCCTTCCTGACACATCATAGACTCATAGCTATGGTAGCAGCGACAGGCTGGATGGAATGCTGGAGCCGCTTTGCGCCTGGTGAAGCCACATGGATTTGTGCAGTGCTGGCGATTGTCTCTGAAAGCCTTTGGTCTTGGCAGTGGCCGCCTCGAGTGGCTCTTGGCATACTTGAGTCTGTGGACTGCAAGGTTGACTGGAGATTTGAGGCCATTGATACTATCCAGGGGTGAGCTGATGAGGCCCTAAAACATGGGGGAGGGCTGAGAGGATTGGCTCCCAGAAGCATTGTAGATTTCTGGCTTCAAGAACTTGTTGACTTGTGGACATAGGAAGGTAAACCCAGATGGCTCCAAAATTTTAAGTGCAGAAGAAAGGTGGGAGGGTACAATTGCTGACTAGGTCATGGTTGCCCTGTCCCTTTCTTTCTGGCCATCGTTTCTCCTCCCTCCCCCTGCCTTTGTGGGCTGGAGGGCCTGAGCCTGCACAGCAGTCTATTTCATGGTGACGATGGCTGATTATTATCCTGCAGTAAGAAGTCTCTCCATTTTATTTTGCAGCAGTAGTTAAATAAATTTAAGGAGTGATGGTATAGTAGTATTTGTTTTGTTTTTGCTTTTTTTTTTTTTAAGTGTCATTTAACTAAATGTTATTTCCAATTTCACTGATCCCTTTGAGAGGCCAAAACATGCTTTGATTTGTTATTTTGTGTTTGAGCTAGTTTATTGTCTCACAGGAATGCCAATTATTCTGTCGTCACCCATCATTAAGAACTCAAATTGTGTTACTATAATATTTAGCTGAATTACCTCCCTTATTTTGGCTTTTAAAAAACTAAAATCTGTATGAAACACAGGATGGTGCATCTCCATTGAGGGTTGTTCCTAAGTGTGACTTTTCCTGGCATGCTTGAAAATCAGTGACATTATTTTATAGAAACACTTTGTAACTGACACCAAAGCTAGAAGCTCCTGTAAAGGGCAGGGTAGGCAACGTGTTATGCTTTGAGGGCCACAGAAGTCTCTGCATGTATTTCTTTTGTTAAAACTTCGAAGTGTAAAAATCACTTCTGGTTCCCTGGCCAAGGCTCGGTCGGGGATCGTGGTTTGCAGACCCTTGGCAGCAGCTTAGCTGAAAGCTGCTCTCCCATGCGGTGAACAGGAGCCCACCTCATTGCTTCAGCCCGGAAGATGCTGCCCTCATGCTGGAATTTACTTCAAACAAACTTGAAAGCTCTGGCACCGCTGCTCATTTCCATACTGTTGCAGGCTATCTAAAATACGGAGGATGCCTTGGCGTATTGATTTTATTACTCCTGTTGAATGGCTCTGAGATGGCTCATCATGAGTTAGACATTTGCAGAAATGATCAAGCAGAGCTGCAGTCATCTTGCAGATCAAGTGAAGTTTTTTCTGAAAGCCTGTTACAGGCTTAAATTTCTGATCCCGTTCCATCCACTGGTCTTGTATGACTGGTTTCTTTTTGCACCCATTTGGGTCTGTGAAGCGTCTCCCCACCGTGGTAGAACTTTAGCTCTGATTTCATGCATGAGTTGGTATCCTCACTCCTCATCTGTGAGGAGAAAGTGCTGCAGGTCCTGCAGGGTTTCCGTCCCCTCCCTGCACGTGGGTGGATTGGGAGGTGTTTGTGGTGTGTAAACTTGCTACTCCCAGTGGCTACTTGTTCACTCCCCTGGACCGTATTCCTCCCTACTGCCATGGACCGCACTCCTCCCTCCTGGTTCATTCCTCAGACCACATTCCTCCCTCCTCCTTCCTGGCTCACTCCCCTGGACCACACTCCTCCCTCCTAGTTCACTCCCTGGACAGCACTCCTCCCTCCTGGTTCACTTCCTGGGCTGAACTCCTGCCTTCTGTTTCACTCGCTGGGCCAAACTGCACCCACCTTCCTCCTCGTTCACTCTCCTGTGTCCCCAATCCTCCCTCCTGATTCACTGCTCTGGGCCCCCATGCCTCCCTCCTGGTTCACTCTCATGGGTCCCCACTCCTCCCTCTTGGGGGCGTGGTAGTTTCTGCTGTGCTTGTGCCAGCGCAATAAGGCTGAGTGACAGCTCCAGGGCTGTGGGTGCTCACGCAGCTGTGGCGTTACTGCAGAAAACTGCGGGGATGCAGCTGCCCTTGCTGTGATGCTTCGAGTGTCATAGTCGGTGTGGGAAGCTGGGTGGGATGTGGATGTCCCAGGGAGGGACAGAAGCCTCCCCTCAGCCTCTGTCAAACACTTCTCAGCCAGGCGTGGTGGCTCATGCCTGTAATCCCAGAGCTTTGGGAGGCCAGGGCAGGCGGATCACCTGAGGTCAGGAGTTCGAGACCAGCTTGACCAATGTGATAATTTTTGAGACACTAAGAATTCAGGAAAATGACTGACACTCATTTACCTTGCTTTTTAATTGACGATTGGTGTAGCCCAGTAGTCTGAACTTGTTAAGCAACCGTTCTTACTGAAAGACTAATCCTTAAAAGTCTCTTCCTGTGCACACGTCTTTGGCTGCTGTAATCAAATGCAGTGTAATCAGCACTGGTTAATGGCTTTCCTTGCTTGGCTAACAAATGCTCCTCAGAAACTTTGATTTCTTGTTATTTTCATTTATAATTATG
>NW_022314786.1:0-19240 GCF_002776525.5 Piliocolobus tephrosceles
AAATGCAAATCAAAACCACAATGAGATACCATCTCACACCAGTTAGAATGGCAATCATTAAAAAATCAGGAAACAACAGGTGTTGGAGAGGATGTGGAGAAATAGGAACACTTTTACACTGTTGGTGGGATTGTAAACTAGTTCAACCATTATGGAAAACAGTATGGCGATTCCTCAAGGATCTAGAACTAGATGTACCATATGACCCAGCCATCCCACTACTGGGTATATACCCAAAGGATTATAAATTATTCTACTACAAAGACACATGCACACGTATGTTTATTGCGGCACTATTCACAATAGCAAAGACTTGGAATCAACCCAAATATCCATCTGTGACAGACTGGATTAAGAAAATGTGGCACATATACACCATGGAATAGTATGCAGCCATAAAAGAGGATGAGTTTGTGTCCTTTGTGGTGACATGGATGCAGCTGGAAACCATCATTCTTAGCAAATTATCACAAGAAGAGAAAACCAAACACCGCATGTTCTCACTCATAGGTGGGGACTGAACAATGAGTTCACTTGGACTCGGGAAGGGGAACATCACACACTGGGGCCTATGATGGGGAGTGGGGAGGGGGGAGGGATTGCATTGGGGAGTTATACCTGATATAGATGATGAATTGATGGGTGCTGACGAGTTGATGGGTGCAGCACACCAACATGGCACAGATATACCTATGTAACAAACCTGCACGTTATGCATATGTACCCTAGAACTTAAAGTATAATAAAAAAAAAAGAAAAGTGGAACTCTGTGAGGTGAATTCAGAGATCACAAAGAAGTTTCTCAGAAAGTTCTTTCTCGTTTATATCTGATTATATTTACTTTTCCAACAAAACCCTCATTGTGCTCCCAAATACCACTTTGCAGATTGCACGAGAACAGTGCTAGCAAACGGATTCATGAACAGAAAGGTGGAACTCTGTGAGAAGAATTCACAGATCACAAAGAAGTTTCTCAGAAAACTTCTTTCTCGTTTTTATCTGATTATATTTCCTTTTCCACCATAGCCCTCAATATGCTCCCAAATATCACTTTGAAGATTCCACAAGAACAGTACTAGCAAACACTTTCATTAACATAAAGGTGGAACTGTGTGAGAGGAATTCACAGAACAGAAAGTAATTTCTCAGAAAACTTCTTTCTCATTTTTATCTGAGGATATTTCCCTTTTCCTTATCGTCTTCAAAGCGATCTGAAATATCAGTTCTGAGATTCCACAAAAACAGGGCTAGCAAATGACTCCATGAAATACAGGTGTAACTCAGTGAGATGAATTCACACATCACAAAGCAGTTTCAAGGAAAGCTTCTTTCTACTTTTTATCTGAGGATATTTCCTTTGTCACCATAATTTTCAAAGTACTAAGAAATATCCCATTGCAGATTTCAAGAAAACAGAGTTAGCAAACTGATCAATGAAAAGAAAAGTGTAACTCTGTGAGTTGCATTCACAAGTCACAAAGAGTTTCTTAGAATGCCTCTTTCTAGTTTTTATCTGAGGATATTTTCTTTTACACCGTAGCCCTCAATGGACTCCCAAATATCACTTTGCAGTTTCCACGTGAACAGTGTTAGCAAACGGCTTCATGAATAGAATGGTGGAACTCTGTTAGATGAATTCACAGATCACAAAGAAGTTTCTCAGAAAGCTTTTTTCTCGTTTTTATCTGAGAATATTTTCTTTTCCACCATAGCCCTTAATTCACTCCCGAATATCAGTTTGCAGATTCCATGAGAACAGTGTTAACAAACAACTTCATGAAGAGAAAGGTGCAACTCTGTGAGATGACTTCACAGATCACAAAGAAGTTTCTCAGAAAACTTTTTTCTCATTTATATCTGATTATATTTCCTTTTAACCATAGCCCTCAATGCATTCTCAAATATCACTTTAGAGATTCCACGAGAACAGTATTAGCAAACAGCATCAGGAACAGAAAGGTGGAACTCTGTGGGATGAATTCACAGAACAGAAAGAAATTTCTAAGAAAACTTCTTTCTCGTTTTTATCTGAGGATATTCCTTTCTCTGTATCATCTTCAAAGCGATTCGAATTATCAGTGTTCAGATACCCTAGAAAGAGGGCTAGCAAATGGCTCCACGAAATACAGGTGTAACTCAGTGAGTTGAAATCACACATCACAAAACAGTTTCTCAGAAACCTACTTTCTACTTTTTATCTGAGGATATTTCTTTTGTCACTGTAAGCTTCATTGGGCTAAGCAATATCCCATTGCAGATTTCAAGAAAACAGAGTTAAGAAACTGATCAATGAAAAGAAAAGTGTAACTCTGTGAGTTGCATTCACATGTCACAAAGCAGTTTCTCAGAACGCTTCTTTCCAATTTTTATCTGAGGATATTTCCTTTTTCACCATAGCCCTCAATACACTCCCAAATATCACTTTGCAGTTTCCTAGAGAACAGTGTTAGCACACGACTTCATGAACAGAAAGGTGAAACCCTGTGAGATGAAATCACAGATGACAAAGAAGTTTCTCAGAAAGCTTTCTCTTTTTTATCTTACTATATTTCGTCTTTCACCGCAACCCTCAATGCGCTCCTAAATATCACATTGTAGATTCCACGAGAACAGTGTTAGCAAACAGGTTCATGTACAGAAAGGTGGAAGTCTGTGAGATGAATTTAAGAACAGAAAGAAATTTCTCAGAAAACTTTCTTCTCGTTTTATATGAGGACATTTCCTTTTCCATCATAGCCTTCTATGCACTCTCAAGTATCAGTTTGCAGATTCCACGAGAACAGTGTTAGCAAATGGCTTCTTGAATAGAAAAGTGGAACTCTGTGAGGTGAATTCATAAATCACAAAGAAGATTCTCAGAAAGCTTCTTTCTCGTTTATATCTGATTTTATTTCCTTTTCCACCATAACCCTCAATGTGCTCCCAAATTTTACTTTGCAGATTGCACGATAACGGTATTAGCAAACAGCTTCACGAACAGAAAGGTGGAACTCTGTGAGATAAATTAACAGAACAGAAAGAAATTTCTTACAAAACTTCTTTCTCGTTTTTATCTGAGGATATTTCCTTTTTCCGTATCATCTTCAAAGTGATCCGAATTGTCAGTTCTCAGATTCCACAAAAACAGGGTTAGCAAACGGCTCCATGAAATACAGGTGTAACTCAGTGAGTTGAATTCACTCATCACAAAGCAGTTTCTCAGAAAGCTTCTTTCTTCCTTTTATCTGAGGATTTTTTTTTGTCACCATAAACTTCATTGAGCTAAGAAAAATCCCATTGCAGAATTCAAAAAACAGAGTTAGCAAACTGATCAATGAAAAGAAAACTGTAACTCTGTGAGTTGCATTTACACGTCACAAAGCAGTTTCTCAGAATGCTTCTTTCCTGGTTTAATCTGTGGACATTTCCTTTTTCACCATAGCCCTCAATGCACTCCCACATATCAATTTGCAGATTCCATGAGAACAGTGTTAGCAAACGGATTCATCAACAGATAGGTGGAACTCTGTGAAATGAATTCACAGATGACAAAGGAGTTTCTCAGAAAGTTTCTTCCTCGTTTTTATCTGAGAATATTTTCTTTGGCCGTATAGTTTTCAAAACAGTCAAAAATATTAGTTGTCAGATTCCACAAAAACAGGACTAGCAAACGTCTCCATGATATACAGCTGTTACTCATTCAGTCGTCACAAAGCAGTTTCTCAGAAAGCTTTTTTCTACTTTTTATTTGAGGATATTTCCTTTGTTGCAGCAAGCTTCATTGCACTAAGAAGTTTCCCATTGCAGATTTCAAGAAAACGGTGTCAGCAAATTCTAAGTGAAAAGAAAAGTGTAACTCTGTAAGCTGCATTCACTCGTCACAATGCAGTTTCTCAGAACACTTCTTTCCAGTTTTTATCTGAGGATATTTCCTTTTTCACCATAGCCCTCAATGCGCTCCCAAATATCAACTTGCAGATTCCATGAGAAGAGTGTTAGCAAATGGCTTCATGAACAGAAAGGTGTAACACGGTGAGATGAATTCACAGGTCACAAAGAAGTTTCTCAGAAAACTTCTTTTCTCATTTTTATCTGACTATATTTCCTTTAAAACGATATCCCTCAATGCTCTACCAAGTATCACTTTGCAGATTCCACAAGAACAGTGTTATCAAACAGCTTCATGAAAAGAAATGTAGAACACTGTGAGATGAACTCACAGATCACAAACAAGTTTCTCAGAAAGCTTCTTTCTCGTTTTCATCTGATTATATTTCCTTTTCCACCATAGCCCTCAATGTGCTCTTAAATATCACTTTGCATATTCCACAAGAACAGCGTTAGCAAATGGATTCATGAACAGATAGTTGGAACTCTGTGAGATGAATTCGCAGATCACAAAGGAGTTTCTCAGAAAGCTTCTTTCTCGTTTTTATCTTAGGTTATTTCCTTTGGCCTTATAGTCTTCAAAACGATCTGAAATATCCGTTCTCAGATTCCACAAAAACAGGAGTAGCATACAGCTCCATGAAATACACCTGTAACTCAGTGAGTTGAATTCACACATCACAAAGCAGTTTCTCAGAAAGCTTCTTTCTACTTTTTATCTCAGTATATTTCCGTTGTCACCATAAGCTTTATTGGGAAAAGAAATATCCCATTGCAAATTTCAAGACAACAGTGTAAGCAAACTGATCAATGAAAAGTAAAGTGTAACTCTGTGAGTTGCATTAACACGATACAATGCAGTTTCTCAGAATGCTTCCCTACAGTTTTTATCTGAGGGTATCTCCTTTTTCACCATAGCCCTCCATGGACACCCAAATATCCCTTTGCAAATTCCACGAGAAGAGTGTTAGCAAACAGATTTATGAACAGAACGGTGGAACTCTGTGAGATGAATTCACAGATCAGAAAGAAATTTCTCAGAAAGCTTCTTTCTCGTTTTTATCTGATGATATTTCCTTCTGCCGTATAGTCTTGAAAGCAATCTGAAAAATCAGTTCTGAGATTCCATTAAAACCAGACTAGCAAACAGCTCCACGAAATACAGGTGTAACTCAGAGAGTTGAATTCACACATAACAAAGCAGTTTCTCAGAAAGTTTCATTCTACTTTTTGTTTGAGGATATTTCCTTTGTCAACATAAGCTTCATTCTACTAAGAAATATCCAATTGAAGATTTGAAGAAAACAGAGTTAGCAAACTGAACAATGAAAAGAAATGTGTAATTCTTTGAGTTTCATTCACACGTCACAAAGTAGTTTATCAGAAAGCTTCTTTCCAGGTTTTATCTGTGGAAATTTACTTTTTCACCATAGCCCTTATGTGCTCCCAAATATCACTTTGCAGTTTCCATGAGAACAGTGTTAGCAAACGACTTCATGAACAGACAGGTGGAACTCTCTGAAATGAACTCACAGATCACAAAGAAGTTTCTCTGCAAACTACTTTCTCATTTTTAACTGATTATATTTCCTTATGCACCATAGCCCTCCATGCACTCCCAAATATCACTTTGCAGAAACCACCAAAACAGTATTAGCAAACAGGTTCATGAACAGAAAGTTGGAACTCCGAGAGATGAATTCAAAGAATGGAAATAAATTTCTCAGAAAACATCCTTCTCGTTTTTATCTGAGGGTATTTCCATTGGCCGTGTAGTCTTCAAAGTGATCCAAAATATCAGTTCCTAGATTCCACAAAAGCAGGGCTAACAAACGAATCCACGAAATAGAGGTGTAACTCAGTGAGTTGAATTCACACATCACAAAGCAGTTTCTCAGAAAGCTTCTTTCTACTCTTTGTCTGAGGACATTTCCTTTGTCACCATAAGCTTCATTGGGCAAAGAAATATCCCATTGCAGATTTGAAGAAAACAGAGTTAGCAAAGTCATCAATGAAAAGAAATGTGTATCTCTGTGAGTTGCATTCACAAGTCACAATGCAGTTTCCCAGAATGCTTCTTTCCAGGTTTTATCTGTGCATATTTCCTTTTTCACCATAACCCTAATGTGCTCCAAATATCAGTATGCAGTTTCCACGAGTACAGTGTTAGCAAACGGATTCATGAACAGATAGGTGGAACTCTGTGAGATGAATTCACAGATAACAAAGGACTTTCTCAGAAAGCTTCCTTCTCGTTTTTATCTGAGGATATTTCCTTTGGCCGTGTAGTCTTCAAAGTGATCCGAATTATCAGTTCTCAGATATCACAAAAACAAGGCTAGCAAACGACTCCACTAAATACAGGTGTAACTCAGTGAGTTGAATTCACACATAACAAAGCGTTTTCTCAAAAAGCTTCTTTCTACTTTTCTTTGGGGATATTTCCTTTGTCACTGTAAGCTTCATTGTGCTAAGAATCATCCCATTGCAGATTTGAAGAAAGCAAAGAGAGCAAACGTATCAATGAAAAGAAATGTGTGACGCTGTTAGTTGCATTCACATGTCACAGTGCAATTTCTCAGAATGCTTCTTTCCAGTTTTATCTGTGCATATTTCCTTTTTCACCATAGCTCTAATGTGCTGTCAGATATCACTTTGCAGTTTCAACGAGAACAGTGTTAGCAGACGGCATCATGAACAGATAATTGGAATTCTGTGATATGAATTCACAGATCACAAAGGAATTTCTCAGAAAACTTCTTTCTAGTTTTTATCTGAGGATATTTCGTTTGTCACCGTAAGCTTCATTGGGCTAAGAAATATCCCATTGCAGATTGAGAAAACAGTGTTAGCAAACTGATCGATGAAAAGAAATGTGTAACTCTGCGGGTTGCATTGACACGTAACAAACAGTTTCTGAGAACGCTTCTTTCCAGGTTTTATCTCTGGATATCTCATTTTTCACTATAGCCCTCAATGCGCACCCAAATATCACTCTGCAGGTTCCATGAGAACAGCGTTAGCAAACGGATTCATGAGCAGAAAGGTGGAACTCGTGAGATGAATTCACAGATCACAAACAAGTTTCTCAGAAATCTTCTTTCTCGTTTTTATCTGATAATATTTTGTTTTGCACCATAGCCCTCAATGTGCTCCAAATATCACTTTGCAGATTCCACGAGAAGAGTGTTAGCAAACAGCTTCTTGAAGGGGAAGGTGGAAGTTTCTGAGATGAGTTCATATATCATAAAGTAATTTCTCAGAAAACTTCTTTCCCTTTTTTATCTGAGGATATTTCCTTTGGCCGTGTACTCTTCAAAGTGATCCGAAATATCAGTTCTCAGATTCCACAAAAACAGGGCAAGCAAACGGATCCACAAAATACAGGTGTAACTCAGTGAGTTGAATCCACACATCACAAAGCAGTTTCTCAGAAAGCTTCTTTCTACATTTTTTCTGAGGATATTTCCTTTGCCACTGTAATCTTCATTGCTCTGAGAAATATTCCATTGCAGATTTCAAGAAAACAGAGTTAGCAAACTAATCAATGGAAAGAAAATTGTAACACTGTGAGTTACATACACACGTCATAAAGCAGTTTCTCAAAACGCTTCTTTCCAGCTTTTACCTGAGGATATTTCCTTTTTCACCATAGCCCTCAATCTGTTCCCAAATATCCCTTTGCAGATTCCACCAGAACAGTTTTAGCAAGAGGCTTCATCAAGAGAAAGGTGGAACTCTGTGAGATGACTTCACAGATCACAAAGAAGTTTCTCAGTAAGCTTCTTTCTGATTTTTATCTGATTATATGTCCTTTTCCACCATAGTCCTCAATGTGCTCCCAAATGTCACCTTGCAGATTCCAAGAGAACAGTATTATCAAACAGCTTCATGAACAAAATGGTGGAACTCTGTGCGATGATTTCCCAGAACAGAAAGAAATTTCTCAGATAAGTTCCTTCTCGTTTTAAATGAGGATGTTTGCCTTGGTCGTAAAGTCTTCAAAGCAATCCGAAATATCAGTTCTCAGATTCCACAAAATCAGGACTAGTAAACAGCTCCACGAAATACAGATGTAACTCAGTGAGTAGAATTCACACATCACAAACCAGTTTCTCATAAAGTTTTTTCTTACTTTTCATCTGAAGATATTTCCTTAGCATCGTAAACTTCCTTGTGCTAAGAAATATCCCATTGCAGATTTCAAGAAAAGAGTTAGCAAACTGATAAATGGAAAGAAAAGTGTAACTCTGTGGGTTGCATTCGCATGTCACAAAGACGTTTCTCAGAACGCTTCTTTTCCGTGTTTATCTGAGGGTATTTTCTTTTTCACCATAGCCCTCAATGTGCTCCCAAATATTACTTTGTAGATTCCACGAGAATAGTGTTAGCGAACAGCTTCATGAACAGAAAGGTGAACTCTGTGAGACGAATTCACAGATGACAAAGAAGATTCACAGAAAGCTTCTTCCTCATTGTTATCTAAGGATGTTTTCTTTTCCACCATAGCCCTCAAAGCGCTCCCAAATATCACTTTCAAGATTCCATGAGAAGAGTGTTAGCAAACGGATTCATGAACAGAAAGGTGGAACTCTGTGAGGTAATTCACAAATCACAAAGAAGTTTCTCAGAAAGCCTCTTTCTCGTTTTTATCTGATTATATTTCCTTTTCCAACATAGCCCTCTATGCATCAAAAATATCTCTTTTCAGATTAAACTAGAACAGTATTAGCAAACAACTTTATGAACAGAAAGCTGGAAGTCTGTAAGATGAATTCACAGATCCAATAAAATTTCTCAGGAAATTTCTCTCTCATTTTTATCTGAGAATATTTACTTTTTCCGTATCGTCTTCAATGCTATCCAAAATATCAGATCCCAGATTCCATAAAAACAGGGCTAGCAAACGGCTCCATGAAATACAGGTGTAACTCAGTGAGGTGAATTCACACATCACAAAGCAATTTCTCAGAAAGCTTCTTTCTACATTTTATCTGAGGATATTTTCTTTGTCACCATAAGTTTCATTGCCCTAAGAAATATCTCATTGCATATTTCAAGAAAACAGAGTTAGAAAACTAATCAATGAAAAGAAAAGTGTAATTCTGTTAGCTACACTCACACGTCACAAAGCAGTTTCTCAGAACGAAATTCCACGAGAGCAGTATTAGCAAACAGCTTCATGAACAGAGAGGTGGAACTCTGTTAGATGCATTCACAGATCACAAAGAAGTTTCTCAGAAAGCTTCTTTCTCTATTTTATATGAGGATATTTTCTTTGGCCTCATAGTCTTCAAAGCGATCCAAAATATCAGTTCTCAGATTCCACAAAAACAGGACTAGCAAACAACTCCATGAAATACAGCTGTAACTCAGTGAGTTGAATTCACACATCACAAAGCAGTTTCTCAGAAACCTTCTTTCTACTTTTTATTTGAGTATATTTCCTCTGTCTCCATAAGCTTCACCGGGCAAAGAAATATCCCATTGCAGATTTGAAGAAAAGAGACTTAGCAAACTGATCAATGAAAAGAAATGTGTAACACTGTGAGTTGCATTTACACGTCACAAAGTAGTTTTCAGAACGCTCCTTTCCTGGTTTTATCTGTGGATATTTCCTTTTTCACCATAACCCTAATGCACTACCAAATATCACTTTGCAGTTTCCTCGAGAACAATGTTGGCAAATGGCTTCATGAACAGAAAGGTGGAACTCTGTGAGATGAATTGACAGATCACAAAGAAATTTCTCAGAAAGCTTCTTTCTCCTTTTTATCTGATTATTTTTCCTTTTCCGAGATAGCCCTCAATGCACTTCCCATTATCACATTGCAGATTCCACGACATGAGTGTTAGCAAATGGCTTCATGAACAGAAAGGTGGAACACTGTGAGATGGATTCATTGATCACAAAGAAGTTTCTCAGAAAACATCTTTCTCGTTTTTATCTGATTATATTTCGTTTTCCACCATAGCCCTCATTGCACTCCCTAATATCACTTTGCAGATTCCATGAGAAGAGTGTTAGCAAACAGCTTCATGAACAGAAAGGTGGAACTCTGGGAGATGAATTCAGAGATCAGAAAGAAATTTCTCAGAAAACTTCTTTCTCGTTTTTATCTGAAGATACTTACTTTAGCCGTATAGTATTCAAAGCGTTGCAAAATATCAGGTCTTAGATTCCACAGGACAAACAGGACAAGCAAACAGCTCCATGAAATACAGCTGTAACTCAGTGAGCTGAATTCACGCATCAGAAAGCAGTTTCTCAGAAAGCTTCTTTCTACTTTTTATCTGAAGATATTTCCTTTGTCACCATAAGCTTCATTGGTTAAAGTAATATCCCACTGCAGATTTGAAGAAAACTATGTTTGCAAACTGATCAATGAACAGAAAAGTGTAACTCTGTGAGTTGTATTCACAGGTCACAATGCAGTTTCTCAGAACACTTCTTTTCAGGTTTTATCTGAAGATATTTCCTTTTTCACTGTAGCCCTCAATGCGCTCCCAAATATCACTTTGCAGATTCCACAGCAAACAGCTACATGAACAGAAAAGTGGAACTCTGTGAGATGAATTCAGAGATCAGAAATAAATTTCTCAGAAAACTTATTTCTCGTTTTTATCTGTGGATATTTCCTTTGGTTTTATACTCTTCAAAGCAATCGGAAATATCAGTTCTCAGATTCCACAAAAACAGGACTAGCAAACAGCTCCATGAAATACAGCTGTAACTCAGTGAGTTGAATTCACATATCACAAAGCGGTTTCTCAGAAAGCTTCGTTCTACTTTTTGTTTGAGCATATTTCCTTTGTCACCATTGGCTTCATTGCACTAAGAAATATCCCATTGCAGAATTGAAGAAAACAGACTTAGCAAACTGTTCAATGAAAAGAAATGTGTAACTCTGTGAGTTGCATTCACATCTCACAAAGCAGTTTCTCAGAACGCTTCTTTCCAGGTTTCATCTGTGGATATTTCCTTTTTCACCATAACCCTAATGCGCTCCCAAATATCACTTTGCAGGTTCCACGAGAACAGTCTTAGCAAATGGCTTCATGAACAGAAAGGTGGAACTCTGTGAGATGAATTCACAGATCACAAAGAAGTTTCTCACAAAACTTCTTTCTCGTTTTTATCTGATTATATTTCCTTTTCCACCATAGCCCTCAATGCGCTCCCAATTATCACTTTGCAGATTCCACGAGAAGAGTGTTAGCAAACAGCTTCCTGAAGAGAAAGGTGGAACTCTGGGAGATGAATTCGCAGATCAGAAAGAAATTTCTCAGAAAACTTCTTTCTCGTTTTTATCTCAGGATATTTCCCTTGGCCGTGTAATACTCAAAGCGATCCAAAACATCAGGTCTTAGATTCCACAAAAACAGGACTCACAAAGAGCTCCACGAAATACAGCTGTAACTCAGTGAGTTGAATTCACACATCACAAAGCAGTTTCTCAGAAAGCTTCTTTCTACTTCTCATCTGAAGATATTTCCTTTGTCACCGTAAGCTTCATTGGACAAAGAAATATCCCACTGCAGATTTGAAGAAAACTATGTTTGCAAACTGATCAATGAACAGAAAAGTGTAACTCTGTGAGTTGTATTCACAGGTCACAATGCAGTTTCTTAGAACGCTTTTCAGCTTTTATCTGAAGATTTTTCCTTTTTCACTGTAGCCCTCAATACGCTCCCAAATATCACTTTGCAGATTCCACCAGAAGAGTGTTAGCAAACAGCTACATGAACAGAAAGATTGAAGTCTGTGAGATGAATTCAGAGATCAGAAATAAATTTCTCAGAAACCTTCTTTCTCGTTTCTATCTGGGGATATTTCCTTTGTCTGCATACTCTTCAAAGCGATCCGAAATATCAGTTCTCAGATTCCACAAAAACAGGACTAGCAAACAGCTCCACGAAATACAGCTGTAACTCAGTGAGTTGAATTCACACATCACAAAGCGGTTTCTCAGAAAGCTTCGTTCTACTTTTTGTTTGAGCATATTTCCTTTGTCACCATTGGCTTCATTGCACTAAGAAATATCCCATTGCAGAATTGAAGAAAACAGACTTAGCAAACTGATCAATGAAAAGAAATGTATAACTCTGTGAGTTGCACTCACGCCTCACAAAGCAGTTTCTCAGAACATTTCTTACCAGGTTTCACCTGTGGATATTTCCTTTTTCACCATAACCCTAATGCGCTCCCAAATATCACTTTGCAGGTTCCACGAGCACAGTCGTAGCAAACAGCTTCATGAACAGAAAGGTGGAACTCTGTGAGATGAATTCACAGATCACAAAGAAGTTTCTCACAAAACTTCTTTCTCGTTTTTATCTGATTATATTTCCTTTTCCACCATAGCCCTCAATTCGATCCCAATTATCACTTTGCAGATTCCACGAGAAGAGTGTTAGCAAACAGCTTCCTAAACAGAAAGGTGGAATTCTGGGAGATGATTTCACAGATCAGAAAGAAATTTCTCAGAAAACTTATTTCTCGTTTTAATCTCAGGATATTTCCTTTGACCGTGTAGTATTCAAAGCGATCCAAAACCTCAGGTCTTAGATTCCACAAAAACAGGACTCACAAAGAGCTCCACGAAATACAGCTGTAACTCAGTGAGTTGAATTCAGACACCACAAAGCAGTTTATCAGAAAGCTTCTTTCTACTTCTCATCTGAAGACATTTCCTTTGACACCGTAAGCTTCATTGCGCTAAGTTTTATCTCATTGCAGACTTCAAGAAAACTGTGTTAGCAAACTGATGACAGAAGAGAACAGTGTGACTCTGTGAGTTGCATTCACACATCGCAATGCAGTTTCTCAGAACGCTTCTTTCCAGTCTTTATCTGAAGATATTTCCTTTCTCACCATAGGCCTCAAAGCGCTCGCAAGTATCACATTCCAGAATCCATGAAAACAGTGTTAGCAAACTGCTACAAGAAGGGAAAGGTGAAACTCTGTATGATGAATTCACACATCAGAAAGCAGTATCTGAGAAAGCTTCTTTCCTGTTTTTATTTGAGGATATTTCCTTTTTCACCATAGACCTCAATGCGCTCTCAAATATCACTTTGCAGATTCCACGAAAACACTGTCAGGAAACTGCTTCATGAAGACTAACTTGTAACTCAGTGAGATGAATTCACACATCACAAAGAAGTTTCTAAGAAAGCTTCTTTCTAGTTTTTTTCTGAAGATATTTCCTTTGACACCGTAAGATTCATTGCGCTAAGATTTATCCCATTGCAGACTTCAAGATGACTGTGTTAGCAAACTGATGACCGGAGAGAAAAGTGTAACTCTGTGAGTTGCATTCACACATGGCAATGCAGTTTCTCAGAACGCTTCCTTCCAGTTTTTATCTGAGGATATTTCCTTTTTCACCATACCTCACAATGGGCTCCAAATATCACTTTCCAGAATCCATGAAAACAGTGTTAGCAAACTGCTCCAAGAAGGGAAAGGTGAAACTCTGTATGATGAATTCACACATCAGAAAGCAATTTCTGAGAAAGCTTCTTTCTAGCTATTATCTGAGGATATTTCCTTTTTCACCATAGCACACAATGCACTCCTATATATCACTTTGCAGATTCCACGAAGACACTGTCAGCAAACTGCTTCACGAAGACTAAGCTCTAACTCTGTGAGATGAATTTACATATCACAATGAAATTTCTAAGAAACTTCTTTCACGTTTTTAATTGAGGATATTTCCTTTACCAGCATAGGCCTCAATGTGACACAAGGTAGCCCTTGTCAGGTCCCTCAAAGACAGTGTTAATCGACTGCTCCAAGAAACATAAGTGTAACTCAGTGAGATGAATTCACGCACCACAAAGAAGTTTCTAAGAAAGCTTCTTTCTAGTCTTTATCTGAGGATAATTCCTTTGATACCATAAGCTTCACTGAACTAAGAAGTATCACGTTGCAGACTTCAAGAAAACTGTGTTAGCAAACTGATGACTGAAGAGAAAAGTGTAACTCTGTGAGTTGCATTCACAAATCACAATGCACTTTCTCAGAACGCTTCTTTCCAGTCTTTATCTGAGGAAAATTTCTTTTTCACCATAGGCCTCAAAGCGTTCCCAAATATCACTTTCCAGAATCTACGAAAAGAGTTTTAGCAAACTGCTACAAGACGGGAAAGGTGAAACTCTGTATGATGAATTCACACATCAGAAAGCAATTTCTGAGAAAGCTTCTTTCCAGTTTTTATCTGAGGATATTTCCTTTTTCACCATAGGCCTCAATGCGCTCCCAAATATCACTTTGCAGATTCCACGAAAACACTGTCAGCGAACAGCTTCCTGAAGAATAAGTTGTAACTCTGTGAGATGAATTCTCACATCACAAAGAAGTTTCTAAGAAAGCTTCTTTCTAGTTTTTATCTGAAGATATTTTCTTTGACACCGAAGGCTTCATTGTGCTCATATTTATCCCATTGCAGACTTCAACAAAACTGTGTTAGCAAACTGAAGACCGGAGAGAAAAGTGTAACTCTGTGTGTTGCATTCACACATCTCAATGCAGTTTCTCAGAACACTTCTTTCCACTTTTTATCTGAGGATATTTCCTTTTTCACCATACCGCACAATGAGCTCTCAAATATCACTTTCCAGAATCCACGAAAACAGTGTTCGCAAACTGCTACAAGAGGGGAAAGATGAAACTCTGTATGACGAATTCACACATCGGAAAGCAATTTCTGAGAAAGCTTCTTTCTAGCTAATATCTGAGGATATTTCCTTTTTCACCATAGGACTCAAAACACTCCCACGTATCACTTTGCAGATTCCACGAAAACACTGTCAGCAAACTGCTTCATGAAGACTAAGTTGTAACTCTGTGAGATGAATTCACACATCACAAAGAAGTTTCTCACAAAGCGGCTTTCACGTTTTTAATTGAGGATATTTCCTTAATATGCGTAGGCCTCAATGCGATCCAAAGTAGCTCCAGTCAGGTTCCTCAAAGACAGTGTTAATCGACTGCTCCATGAAACAAACGGAAGTGTAACTCTGTGAGATGAATTCATACATGACAAAGAAATTTCTCAGAAAGCTTCTTTCTAGGTTTTATCTGAGAATATTTCCTTTGACACCGTAACTGTCAATGCGCTAAGAGGTATCCCATTACAGATTTTAAGAAAACTGTGTTAAAACACTGATGACTGAAGAGAAAATTGTAACTCTGTGAGTTGCATGCACACATTGCAATGCCGTTTCTCAGGTCGCTTCTTTCCATTTTTTATCTCAGGATATTTCCCTTTTTAACCTAGCCCTCAATGAGCTACCAAATATCACTTTCCATAATCCACGAAAAGAGTGTTAGCAAACTGCTACACGAAGGGAAAGGTGAAACTCTGTGTCATGAATTCACACATGAGAAAGCAATCTCTCAGAAAGCTTCTTTCTAGTTATAATCTGAGGATATTTTCTTTTCACCATAGCCCTCACTGGGCTCCCAAATATCATGTTGCAAATTCCACGAGAACAGTCCTAGCGAACGGCTTCCTGGGGATAATGGTGAAACTCTGTGAGATGAATTCACAGATCACAAAGAAGTTTCTCAGAAAGCTTCCTTCTCATGTTTATTGGCGGATATTTCCTTTGGCCCTGTAGTCTTCAAAGGGATCCGAAATATCAGTTCTCGGATTCCACAAAAACGGGGTTAGCCAACGGCTCCATGAAATACAGCTGTAACTCAATGCGTTGAATTCACACGTCACAGAGCAGTTTCTCCGAAAGCGTCTTTCTTTAGGAGCTGAGGTTATTTGTGGTCTCGGAGTGCCACCCTGTGTCTTATTGCAGATTCTGCGAAAACACTCTTAGCCAGCTTCTCAATGAAAACAATGAGGAAACTCTGGGAGCTGAATTCACCCACAACCGAGAAGTTTCTGAGAAGGCTTCTCTCCAGATTTTTCTGAGGAGATTTCATTATTCAACATGGGAATCAACGATATCCAAGATGTCACTTCTGAGATTCCACAAAATCAGTGCTAGCAAACTCCTCCATGAAAGACTAGTGTAACCCTGTGAAGTGAATTCACACATCACAAAGCAGTCTCTCAGAAAGCGTCATTCTGGTTTTCTCAGAGGATACTTCCTTTCTCCTTAGACTTTTCAAACCCATAAGAAATATCAGTTCTCAGAATCCACAAAGACGGTATAAAAAAACGGCTGCACGAAATACGACTGTAACACTGTGAGATGAAGTCACATAGTGACATATCAGAAAGCAATCTCTCCGAAAGCTTCTTTCACATTTTTATCGGAGGATATTTCCTTTCTCACTGCAAGATGCATAACGCTGATATGTATCCCATTGCAGATTTCATAAAACTGTGTTAGCAAACTGATGACTGAAGAGAAAAGTGTTACTCTGTGGGTTGCATTCACACATTGCAATGCAGTTTCTCAGAAGGCTCCTTTCCAGTTTTAATCTGAGGATATTTCCTTTTTCACCATAGGCCTCAACGCGCTCCCAAATATCACTTTGAAAATTCCACGAAAACATTCTCAGCAAACTGCTTCATGAAGAATAGGTTGTAACCCTGTGAGATGAATTCACACATCACAAAGAAGTTTCTAAGAAAGCTTCTTTCTAGTTTTTATCTGAGGATATTTCCTTTGACACCATAAGTTTCATTGCGCGGAGAAATATTCTGTTGCAGATTTCAAGAAAACAGTGTTAGCAAACTGAAGACCGAAGAGAAAAGTGTAACTCTTTGAGTTGCATTCACACATGGCAATGCAGTTTCTCTGAACGCTTCTTTCCAGTTTTTATCTGACGATAGTTCCTTTTTCACAGTAGCCCATAATGGGCTCCCATATATCACTTTCCAGAATCCACAAAAACAGTGTTAGCAAACTGCTCCAAGAAGGGAAAGGTGAAACTCTGTATGATGAATTCACACATCAGAAAGCAATTTCTGAGAAAGCTTCTTTCTAGCTATTATCTGCGGATATTTCCTTTTTCACCATAGGCCTCAATGCACTCCCAAATATCACTTTGCAGATTCCACGAAAACATGGTAAGCAAACTGCTTCGTGAAGACTAAGTTGTAACTCTGTGAGATGAATTCACATATCACAAATAAGTTTCTCACAAAGCTTCTTTCACGTTTTAAATTGAGAATATTTCCTTGATCAGCGTAGGCCTCAATGCGACCCAATGTAGCCTTTGTCAGGTTCCTCAAAGACAGTGTTAATCGACTGCTCCATGAAACGTAAGTTTAACTCTATGAGATGAATTCACACATCACAAAGAAGTTTCTAACAAAGCCTCTTTTAGTCTTTATCTGAGGATATTTCCTTTGATACCATAAGCTTCATTGAGCTAAGAAGTATCCCGTTGCAGATTTCAAGAAAACTGTGTTAGCAAACTGATGACTGAAGAGAAAAGGATAACTCTGTGAGTTGCATTCACACATCACAATGCACTTTCTCAGAATGCTTCTTTCCAGTTTTTATCTGAGGATATTTTCTTTTTCACCATAGGCCTCAATGCGTTCTCAAATATCACTTTCCAGAATCCACAAAAACAGTTTTGACAAACTGCTACAAGAAGGGAAAAGTGATACTCTGTATGATGAATTCACACATCAGAAAGCAGTATCTGAGAAAGCTTCTTTCCAGTTTTTATCTGAGGATAATTCCTTTTTCACCATAGGCCTCAATGTGCTCCCAAATATCCTTTTGCAAATTCCACGATAACACTGTCAGCAAAATGCTTCATGAAGAATAAGTTGTAACTCTGTGAGATGAATTAACACATCACAAAGAAGTTTCTAAGAAAGCTTCTTTCCAGTTTTTATCTGAAGATATTTCCTTTGACACTGTAGGTGTCATTGCGCTAGATTTATCCCATTGCAGACTTCAAGAAAACTGTGTTAGCAAACTGAGGACTGAAAAGAAAGGTGTAACTCTGTGAGTGGCATTCACACATTGCAATGCAGTTTCTCAGAACGCTTCTTTCCACTTTTTATCTTAGGATATTTCCTTTTTCACCATAGGCCTCAAGGCGCTCCCAAATATCACTTTCCAGAATCCACGGAAACAGTGTTCACAAACTGCTACAAGAAGGGAAAGGTGAAACTCTGTATGATGAATTCACACATCAGAAAACAATTACTGAGAAAGCTTCCCTCCATTTTTTATCTGGAATATTTCCTTTTTCACCGTAGGCCTCACTGCACTCCCAAATGTCACTTTGAAGATTCCACGAAAACACTGTCTGCAAACTTCTTCATGAAAACTACCTTGTACCTCTGTGAGATGAATTCACACATCACAAAGAAGTTTCTAAGAAAGCTTCTTTCCAGTTGTTATCTGAAGATATTTCCTTTGACACCGTAAGCTTCATTGCACTGGATTTATCCCGTTGCAGTCTTCAAGAAAACTGTTTTAGCAAACTGATGACTGAAGAGAAACTGGTAACTCTGTGAGTTGCATTGACACATTAAAATGCAGTTTCTGAGAACGTGTCTTTCCAGTTTTTATCTGAAAATATTTCCTTTTTCGCCATACCTCACAATGAGCTTCCAAATATCACTTACCAGAATCCATGAAAATAGTGTTAGCAAATTGCTACAAGAGGGGAAAGGTGAAATTCTGTGTGATAAGTTCACACATCAGAAAGCAATCTCTCAGAAAGCTTCTTTCCAGTTTTTATTTGAGGATATTTCCTTTTTCAACATAGCCCTCACTGGGCCCCCAAATATCACTTTGCAAATTCCATGAGAACAGTCTTAGGAAACTGCTTCAAGGGGAGAAAGATGAAACTCTGTGAGATGAATTCACAGATCACAAAGAAGTTTATCAGAAAGCTTCCTTCTCATCTTTATCGGCGGATATTTCCTTTGGCCTTAGAGTCTTCAAAGGGATCCGAAATATCAGTTTTCATATTCCACAAAAACGGGGCTAACCAACAGCTCCATGAAATACAGCTGTAACGCAGTGAGTTGAATTCACACATCACAGAGCAGTTTCTCAGAAAGTGTCTTTCTTTGGGAGCTGAGGTTATTTGTGGTCTCGGAGCGCCACTGTGTGTGTTATTTTTTTTTTTTATTATACTTTAAGTTCTAGGGTACATGTGCATAACGTGCAGGTTACATATGTATACATGTGCCATGTTGGTGTGCTGCACCCATCAACTCGTCAGCACCCATCAATTCATCATCTATATCAGGTATAACTCCCCAATGCAATCCCTCCCCCCTCCCCCCCTCCCCATGATAGGCCCCAGTGTGTGATGTTCCCCTTCCCGAGTCCAAGTGATCTCATTGTTCAGTTCCCACCTATGAGTGAGAACATGCGGTGTTTGGTTTTCTCTTCTTGTGATAGTTTGCTAAGAATGATGGTT
>NW_022314786.1:19340-19621 GCF_002776525.5 Piliocolobus tephrosceles
TTTTTATGGCTGCATAGTATTCCATGGTGTATATGTGCCACATTTTCTTAATCCAGTCTGTCACAGATGGACATTTGGGTTGATTCCAAGTCTTTGCTATTGTGAATAGTGCCGCAATAAACATACGTGTGCATGTGTCTTTGTAGTAGCATAATTTATAATCCTTTGGGTATATACCCAGTAGTGGGATGGCTGGGTCATATGGTACATCTAGTTCTAGATCCTTGAGGAATCGCCATACTGTTTTCCATAATGGTTGAACTAGTTTACAATCCCACCAA
>NW_022314787.1:0-735 GCF_002776525.5 Piliocolobus tephrosceles
CCCCAGTACCATCACCACCGCCACTAACAGTACCAGCACTAGTTTCCGTTAACACATGTGAACAAAACGGACGTATGGTGAAGCATAAATTAAACACTCTCCCATCATTTAACCCTACTAATAAATGAATATTTCTATTTTTATTTGTGTTTATATTTATTATCGAATTAATTTGAATATTTTTCGCAATGCAAAATACATAAGAAAATAAGGTATATTCAATGTGTTTCATATCTTCACCAGTTTTAAATATGTTTTCTTTTATATTTATATTTAATAGTGGCCTGTTTTTATTATTACTATCATATTCGTTAATTAATTTACATAACTCTTCATTATTTACTTTATAAACATCATATACATTTCCTAGAACATCTGCTAATATATCTTCCAGTGTATCATAATTACTACTATGTTTATAACGAAATAACGAACCATTTTTTATTTTATTGTTCGTTAATAACTTATTAACAAATTGTATAAATTTATCACTCATAAAAATAAATACTATATATCCACTTACGGATCCTAAATAAATAAAATTACCAAGTTCTCCATTATAAATTCGTTTTTCTTTATCAACATGAATATAACTGAAGTTATAAATTAAATGTTGTTTTTGTTCCGTTCCCTCGATTTGTACGTTGTGCAAGTCACTACTTGGGACATTATCCTTATCGCCACTTGGGACATTATCCTTATCGCCACTTATGACATTATCCTTATCGCCACTTG
>NW_022314787.1:745-1988 GCF_002776525.5 Piliocolobus tephrosceles
GACATTATCCTTATCGCCACTTATGACATTATCCTTATCGCCACTTGTGATATTATCCTTATCATGATTTATGGTACTCCCCATTTTATTACTCGCACCACTTTCCAGTCCCATACTAACACCACTTCCCATTTCAGTAGTTATTTTTTTATTACAAATGACACTTTTCCCAGTATAGCTATCAACAAAGGTAAGGACGTAATCCATATTATAACCAACACATACTAACGTTCTATTATCTGGTAAAAAATCAAAACATGTAACTGAATTTGTAAAATAGGAAATAGTTGTAGACATTGGAGATATAGTCGCTTCTTCTACCATATCAGTATCATCTAAAAGATCATTATGTGTTAATTTATTTATTTCATGTTCAGGAGAATATTTTTCTATATTATTAAAAATGTCTATTTTTTTTATTCTTTTTTTTTTTAATTCATTTAAAGATCGTTCACTTATATCATAATTATATATACTACAAGTATATGTTAATAAAGATAAAACTTTTTCATTATTACTGATTTTCATTAGCATAATAGGCGAATCAATGTTTAAAAACGATCCAATATATTCAATACAATTTACTGGTTCGGTATTTATTTTTTTTTTTAAAATATCAATGTTTATTTCTATACCATTTTCGTTTATGTAATAACCATTTTTTAACAATTCTTCATCTTCTTCTGCTTCTTTATTTTCTTCATACACTTTATGTTTATCTGTTTCGTTTTTATTTGTTTTATTTTTTTCATCTGTTTTTTTTCGTTCATTTACTTCGCCATCTTTTCCTCCTTTATATGTTTCATTTTTTATATATTTTATTTTTTTTTCTAACTCATTTAATAACCCATAACCCCTATTTTTATGTTGTGATGGTGGTACAGTCATATAATAATTAGCATACAAATTATTTTCATTAAAAAATATATCTTCGTCACAATCGCTATTATATATATCAATCGAATTTATATTAATCAGACTATGATTTTCAGTGTAGTATGGATATGTACAATTTTCTTGCTCCTCACTATCCTCATTTGTTCCTTTACCACTATCTATGGGTTTTTCCTCTCTATCATTTACGTTTTTATCGTAACTATTTTCTGTTTCCTTATCATTATTATATTTGTTATCATCAGCATTAATAATACGAAAATAAATATTTGTATTAAAACTATCATTATTCAATACTTTTTTAACATTTTCAATACTTTGTAAATATGTATCAGGTTCAGTTGATTTA
>NW_022314789.1:0-378 GCF_002776525.5 Piliocolobus tephrosceles
CACGCACTTGGCCGTGCTCCAGCCTGTGTCCTCACCTCAAAGGTGGGTGCTGGAAATGGCACTGAGGGTGTTGGCCAGGCTCTGGGGGCACAGGAGCTCTGCCCATGCCCACAGTTGGCCTGTGCTGACCTCCCTCCATCACAACTGAGTGGCACCCGCCCTTTCATTGAGCTGAAGTCTTCCTTCCATCCCTTCAGTGTGGTCTTTGTGGCTCAGAGAGGTTGTGGCCAGGTACAGGATCTGGGGTGGCCCCTGCTTCTCTGCTCTGTGGCCTTAGACAGTGGGCAGGATCTGAGGTCAGGCCCACCTGCAGCAGGTGTTACAAAGAGACAAATTGGGGCTTAATGTTTGGAAGAACTTGCCAACCAACTATAGTCC
>NW_022314789.1:388-3137 GCF_002776525.5 Piliocolobus tephrosceles
AAATGTTTTTCCTTCACAATATATTATTTCAATAATCTTATATTGATAGACATCATTGGATTTTCATAATTTTGATAATATAAACAATGATGCAATTAATATATTTAACTTACCTTTATTGTGCCAGTTCAATTATCTGCTAAGAAAAATACCCAAAATGAAATTGCTACATCAAATAATATATATATTTTTTATTTGAATCACAATATATTTAACATTTATAAATGTTCAAAAAACTCACATAAAAAGCAACAAGTTTTAAAAGCTGTTCTTTTCCAGTTTTGCAATGTGAAATATAATTAAGTTAAATTATCCTAATAAGGACTTGGAAATGGGGTCTTTGAAATTAATGAATAATACTATGTTTATTCCTAGAAATTAACTTTGGGCAAGTGTTACTTCATACATTCTCCTTATTTTTCTTATTGCTTATTTTTTCATTATAATTCAAGTAATAAAGACCTAGACAATTTTATAATTGTATATCTATGTGGTTTCATTGTTTAAATGACATTTAAAAATTATTTAAGAAACTTCACAGAATGCTTAACATTTGACAAATATGTTTCAAAAATGAAAATGATCTTGAATATTCTTCTAGTTCATTTTTCCACAGATATGTTTTGTAATACTGTACTAAGATCAGATTCTATTTGGTAGATTTCAGTGTTTTAGGGTCTCGCTTTGCAGCTGCAAATGATAACCTCTCAGCTGCTTTGATGAATTCATGGGAGTTGGCCTGCCAAATGTTCTGATAAATCACTGTTCAGTCTGGATAAAAGCAAGGACTAAAACGTTCATTTGTAAGGATCCTGCAAGACAACTGCAACCAACTTGGTTCTTGATTCTTACCAATATCTCATTTGTCCACTTCTTTTCAATGAACTCCCTGCTCAGACATGTATACCGTATTAATTACAGTTTGGTGAAGGGAAGGAGCATTATTACCTTTAGCTTCACACATTATGTGCTAAACAAGATTCACCATTCAGTAGGTGAGTATCCTTGAAGGCTTGATTTCAACTTGCCTTAGTTTCCTCATTCACAGAAGGCAGATCAGAGCTACTTCCTAATAATAGTTGGCATTTACGTACCAATTTACTGTTTGGATTTGAGGCTAAACATTTTACTATCATTAGTTATTGTCATAAACATGATCCCCAAATACTACACACTCTTTAAAATTAATGAAGATGCCACAGTGCTTTTGTTTATGTGGATCATACCTATATATAGTTACCATATTAAAAATTAGAACATATCTATGTATTTATTTTTAAAAGTAATTGTAATAAACTTATTATATGTTAAGTTACATATTTTCATGAACAATAACTAGTGTTACTTTAAAACTAAAAATAATGGCATATTTCATATTTGCAATACTCTTTATTGAGTTTAATAGAACTGGAATCTCCAACTGTTGCATTTAGTTTGCCAATACATTATTTTTATTAAAGTATGCTAAGAAAATCCAGCCTCACACTACTATGTGGATACAAAAGGGAAACCAATATTTTAATTGTACTTTCTGATAATTGTGACATTCTTCTTTAATATTTGACAAAAACTAAATAAATGATAATTTCATAAAGATTAGTTGCAGAGCATAATCTCAAACTGTATCAGTGAATATTTGATACTCTGTTACCTTATAATATTGGTTTATTTTTCACTTTCAATACATCATTTATTCATGCAGATTTTGGAACATCATGCATTGGTCATTTGGACAATATTAGTTCACTGAATTAGGCGGATATTCTAAATGTTGATACATTTTGTTATATAATATTTAAAAAATCAGTAATATCACCACTAATCTCACCTGAAAAGTCTTTAAGTATTGGGAAGGGGTCAAGCTCACAATAACAGATACAAATATACCAAGGTTCTAATTTTTGCTTGAAAACTTAAATTTGAACAAATACTGTCTGTTGTTTGCATTGAAGACTCACTTCATTTCTGAGAAAATATCTGCCATATATCCTAGTTTAAGTAACCATAGTCTATCCATCAGTCATTCTTTCAAGTAATACTAGTGTTCAATGAAGAAAATAGCTGGTTTGGCTCATAAATCAAGCATAAATTTATTTTCCTTTAGACAACAATGATATAAGAATATGCAAAGCACTTTATATGTGTACTTCTCATTTCTTCCCTTAATTATCTAATTACTTTGACACAGAGAATATGAGCTAAGGTATTTTACATATACATATATTCTGATTTATAATCTTTGATATTTTTGCCTTATTACATACTAGTGATATAAAATATGGTAAGAGCAGTATCTCATGCACTTAGATTAATTCTAACTCTTTGCCTTTGTGGCAGTGGGAATTTACATTTCGTAAACTTCTTGAGTCTCAGTTTTGTCAACTAGAGATGATTGACTATATAGGTAGATAGACAGGATGGTAGTTAAAGATAAGATGGCCTGCATCATACAGTTATTGTAAGGATTAAATGAATATATAACACTCACAGCACAGAAAGCATTCAATATATGGTATTCAAATAACAAGATTAAGACTTATTTGCCCAGAGGCTGAACCCATGTCTCCTTGTTCCATGTTCAAGGTTGTTTTCTATATGCTCGGACATCTTCTATAACAGTTTCTATGGCAACAAAAACATACAAAGACGATTCCTTATTTCAGGTTACATAAGGATCTTCTGTCTACCAATGTGAGTTTTCCCTCTTCTAAAATGAGTTTGGTTTTGAGTGTAAATTTAGGCCTTCCCT
>NW_022314790.1:0-6722 GCF_002776525.5 Piliocolobus tephrosceles
AAGCATATACACATATGCAATAGTGTACATACATATGCAGCATGTATATGTATTAGTGTGTACATATCCAGAAGTTTATTCAGTGTGCATAGTGTACACGCATGCTTGTGTGCACATATGTATATATACATCTGCAGAAATAATGTGCACATACCACACGGTGTACGTACACAGGTATGAATATGGGATTAAATACATACATGTATGTACACATGCAGAACAGATAGGTGTCCAAGTAGTGTGCTTATAACCATAGTGCCCATACACACATATACACGTGTACATGCATGCCTACAGCATGCACGTGTACAGGACACATATGAAGTCTACGTACCTATACATTGTAAATACATGCACAGTGGAAATACACGTAGTATGGGTACACCACATACAAAGATGTACATTTATACAGTACACATATACCGAGACCCAGAACGGGTCAGGAGTATTAACACTGCCGAAAGGCTTCCAGTTCTACCTAAGTGAATTTTTTTTCAAACAAGAACAGTGGGAAGGGCACAACCACTTTCCCTCAGAGCTCTGGGCCTGACCGTGGAAGTTCAGAAGTTTCCTAATGCAGTACATATCAGGACTGACTCACGACGAAGCGCTCCTTAAAAATTAAAAATGTGTCCTCATGTTTTGGCCTTTGAGACAAAGCCTCTTATTTAATCGAGTTCTGACTGAATTTGACTCACAGTGCTCTGGCAAATTCTTCATTTTCTGGTGAGACAGACGAATGTCCCAGGGTGAGGGCAATGCCAGCCCTTTCAGGGTCAGCTTTTCAAGGAGCAATGTCTGGCAGAACACAATTCAACACCATAGTAGGATCCCCCAGCCAGCCACTTAGACACTTTCGGGTACTTACTCTGTCTGCTTGTTTCCCTTTTTTGAATTCAGCTGGGGGGGAAAAAACCAAAAAATCAAAATCAAAAACAAACAGCCCAAGTGTTTGTGTGTCTGAGAAGTTAATACATCCACATCCAACTTTCTAAATGAGACACGGCAGGTATGATAGTCACCGAACAGTGGCCACTGTTGAAAAAATACAAAGTCTTCTGCAAACAAGAACGAGTTTCCAGGAAGACAGAAGTCAAGGGAATTTGCTTCACATATTAAAGCTGTCAAGTTTGCTCATCAAAAGTGTACTTAGAGGTTTTCCTTTCAAGTTATTTTTGAAGATTTTTAAGTTGCAATACTGAAAAGCCTCTGGGAAAAGAAAGGATATAGGTATCTGGAAGATTTCTACTAAATGATTTTCATGTCTTTTTGATAAAGTTAAATAAGGTCAGCCTTGAAGTAATGGGTTCCACTACTCTGAGGCTGTGGATGGAATCCACACCACCACCAGACAATTGAATAACCAGGAAGGCTGCACACACAGGACACAGGCAGTGAGCCAGCCTGACTAGTTGTCAGCTCCTGGGTCACTTCTACCCAGTTCTGCCCAGGCCCCACTGGAGATGAAAACCTGCCCTTTAGAAGCCTTCAATCCCCACCTTTCAAAATCTAATCCTCTTCAACTGAGGCCCGAGTCCAAAAATCTACTGACATCTTAACACCTGTTAGGCCAGCTGTCCCCCAGCCTTTTTAGCACCAGAGATGGGTTTCATGGAAGACAATTTTTCTGGGAGGTGGTTTTGAATTGCAACTGTTCCACCTCAGGTCAGGCATCGGATCCTCATAAGGAGCACCTCCGAGATCCCTCACATGCAGTTTACAATAGGGTCCCAGTGCCTAGGAGAACACACGGCTTATGATAGGGTCCCAGCGCCTAGGAGAACATGCAGCTTACAAGAGGGTCCAGCGCCTAGGAGAACACGCGGCTTATGATAGGGCCCCAGAACCTAGGAGAACATGCAGCTTACGAGAGGGTCCCCGCGCCTAGGAGAACCGGTATTAAATGAGTTGGCAAAGCCAAAATCCACCCGATCTACCACTCCAAAACAAACATACACCACTGTCCAATATTGATGTGAGCCAAAAACATGGAAGTCCTGAGGGCCCACACTGAAGACAGCCAGACACCACTTCTGCAAGAAGCAAGCACGTGCCTAAAGATCACCCGTGATGACCCAGGAGAGCAGCTTTGAGCAGAGACCAACGTGAAGGAGAGGCACAGGGCCAGGGTGCTGGGTGTGCCGGTCTTTGTGACCTCACTGAGATTGCTGACCTCTGGCCCTTGGTGTCGGTCCTATGGAGGAGGTAGCCCCCAAATCCCTGCCTCCCTTCAGCACTGACTGAGGCGGTCCTGAAGTCTCCCCAGGGCTGAGACTGCTTCTAAATCCTGTTAGCTGCACACCCACATAAAAAACAAACAACAAAATATCAAGTATGTAGACAGGAAAAGAAAAATATGTGAATCCTCCTTTATTCAACAGGTATTTAAAAAGTAAAAGGAAAATTGTGATAGTCTTTACACGACCACCAGCTATCATGTCCTGTTGAAATGCTTTAGCTAATCAGGAACATCTTTACCAAGCACCTGTGTGTTCAGGAAATCAGATGACAGGTCCCAAATAACCTCGGAGCTTACGACCTGACCCACACTCACGCGCATCACCTCTCCAGAGGAACGAGCCCTGGACACCATTCAAATGGTGAGGAACAGGAACAAGGGCAGCTTTCCCTCAACCCCACAAAACAAGCTCGACCCTGAGGAGCCCGGAGAACAGCAACGTTTGTTTAGATGCTTTCCCACTGACCTTGTCAGAGCAAACCTTTCCATCCCACACCGCCCAGTGTTTAACTCTCCCTGGGATACCAGCAGCCGTCAACCCTCAACAAGCTGGAAACAGAGGCCAAGCTGACAGGAGGCCTGTCTCCATTCCCTACTGAATTCACTGAGGACACGGATGTTCCCAAACACATACGGCCCCCAGTATTCCACACCTGGAGAACATTCAAACAACAGACGCTGCAAAGATGTTCCCCTAAAGAGAAACTCAGTTTCTAACTTCCCTTAGGGAAAAATATGAGACCCAGAACTTTCCAGAAAATCAAGTGTGGGAGGAAGCCACTCACCTCTGGCACTTCCTAAACCTGCCTTCCCGCAGGTGCTCAGGGATGTCCCCGCGAAAGCCCCGTCCACCCAGGACGGCAGCAGGGCTCAGGCAGCCAGCACCTGGGCAGCTGGCGAAGCAACCCCAGGGTGAAAACGCCATCCCAGGCTCCACTTCCCGGAGCCCCTCAGCAAGAAAAACAGAGGCGGGACAGAACTGAGGGCTGATTCGAGGCTGGGGAGCCACAGACCCACACAGCTCAATCATCAGACATGCTCTTTTGTGGACAGAGCCCAGGGAGAGGCCAGCACAGAGACCCTGGTGCCGGCTCCACGAGCCAGCGTCCTCCAGGGCTGCAAGTTTGTGATCACAGCTTCAAAATTTGGTTCCTGAATCTTCCGGAATCAAAGACACACCACACTGTAAAGCTGCCAGGACAGCAGGGCCCAGGAGCAGGCTCAGGGGAGGACCAGGTAGAAACCCCACACACAGCATACACGTGTGCAGGCTTACTCCACACATGCCACCCCTTCACCCAATACTATACATGCAAACGCGTGTATGCACTCCATACACACCCTCAAATACACTCACCAAATATGATGCGTGTACACACTGCACACACACCTCAAATACATACAACACACATGAACACGCTGACTGCACCCACACCTGCTAAATACACTCACCACACACGCACAAACGTGACACACCTGCACACTCATTGCAGACATCACACCCCTCACCAAGTACACAGGTACACACACCCCCAAGTCCAGAACCTGCAGACTCCACAAGCTTTGGTTTCCCCCACTGTTTCTCTCAACACATGAGATCCACACACAGGTGTCATTTACTGACGTCTAACACCCGGGGAGGCCCTTAGAACTGCAGTCACAAGTCACCTTCATTCAGACATTCATCACCAGCCTCCTGAAGCCACCTCCTGTCCCCACGGGGAGCGGGGGCCGAGACCGGAGACGTCACTGGGCTTACAGATCCCCAGGCTGGCAACCCAGCGAAATCAGGAGGGCTCAGCCACGGCCCTGGAGGGAGATGGGTACTGGGCTCAGGTATGCGGAACATGAGTCCTCATTTCCGTACAGTGTCACCTACGACAGCGTCAGGTGAAAGCCAGTGGTTTGGCATTCCTGGGATAGACAGTCCTGGAATTACAAGCAAACCTTTTTACTCCTCCCCTCTGAAAACATGACATCCACAGTCCCCTCACATCTAACACTGGGAATCCGAATCAGTGACTCCTTGTCCACCTGAGGACCACCCAAGAGGATCCACACACCTGCTACAACAGCAGCACCGCACCTGGTCTGCAGGGGAGCAAAGCAAATCCCACCTTTATGAATAAAACTGGATTACCCCGACACTGGCAGCCTGCAGTGTGTATATCGTCAAGCCCCCACATCTGCGCCACCTGCAAGAGGAACACAAGCACTTAGTCCTGGGCTCTCAGGACAGCCTCTAAGGTGGATGCTGGCACCCTTCTCATCTCCCAGTGGAGAGGAGAGAAGGCCAGGGTCAGGACTGGTGTATCAGGAGGGTCGGGGTTCAAACCCCATCTGCCTCACAAAGCAGACCTTACCGTTCAAGTGACTTCTATCATCAGCCTTAAAATGTACCACAGTTACCAGCAACTCTGAGTGCTGTTCCTTGGGACGTCATAAGCAAACATTTTGTTAGAAAGATTTGCCAAATCTGCTTTCAAAATCCTATGTTATGAAATGACTAATGAAAATTTGAGCTATAAAATAAAGCACATAGCTAAATGAATCCCAAAATGACTATCGTGAAGGAAGCTTTAACTTGAAGTGAAAAATATCCTCTAAATGACATCACCAGACTTATCTTCAATAATTACTGATCCCATAAGCTTCATGAATTATACAGCATCATCTCAAATATGAACTTAAAACCATTAGCTGAATGCACATTTCAGCACAACCAAAGATCTGCTATAATAAGCAGCACAGGCGTGTCTGAAGAGGAGAGGATTTTAATTGGGACTACAAACGATGCGAACGATCGTGGTAAGAGGTTTCATGCTGGCTGTTCTCCAAGGTGCGACACAGAGAAACACCACTAACCTCAAAGACACCTGCTGCTTTGTAATGAGATGAGAGACGATGTGGACGGACTACTGTAAATATTTGAAAAGGAGAAACAATGCAAGGAAAGAATCGTATCAGTTTCCCTTTACATTCTTAGAAAAAACCGATTTTTCTTTTGGGATGATTTAAAAAGAAAATGACATTTCTGGATTTTTTTTTCTTTTTTTACTTTTCTTTCTGAGACAGGGTCTTGGCTCTGTCGCCAAGACTGGAGGACAGTGGAGCCATCGCAGCTCACTGTAGCCTTAAGTGATCTTCCCACCTCAGCATCCAGAGTAGCAGGGACCACAGGCACGCACCACCACACTCTGCTAACTTTTCTGTTATACAAATGGGGTCTTGCTATGTTGTCCAGGCTGGTCTTAAACACCTCGGCCTCAAGTGATCCTCCTGCCTTGACCTCCCAAAGATTTCGCCTAAGCCACCGTGTCTTATCGGAAAATAGACATCAGAGCAAATGCATTTCTATAAGATTTTCTACCTCTTTTCACAGGGGAAACAGGTAACTTGCCTCCAAGGGTCAAGACAAAGCCGTTACTGTAGACAAGGGCGATGTGCATTCCGGGAACTGCTACACCACGAGGCACGGCCGTGCACCCTGGACGCAGGAGTAACACACGAGGCTAACATAGGCCGATGCTGGCCCTCTCCAGAAGCAGGCCTATCCTTCCTCCTCTCCTCAGCCCCCTCCTCCCTTCAGGCCTCAGTGGCTGCTGACAGGGGAGAGGCCACAACTAGAGGAGGCTCTCAACTCCACCAGAGACAGGAGCCCCGTACGCTGGGGACTCGACTGCTGCCCTCCGCACCCACCTCCTTCTGGCCCAGCCTTCTCAGGAGCCAGGCGTGGCCACTTTGACCCTCTTTCCCTTCTGGGACACCTACAAAAACCAGTCCAGCGAGCCCAGGCTGCCTCACACTCCAGGGTCACCTGGCACAGGCCCCCTCCATGACCTTATCCAAGCTCCTGGGGCCAGAAGGGTCTTGCAATATTTCTCTTTCCAGTTGAGCATCCCCAGCCTGAAATCCAAAGTGCTCCGAAGAGCATTTCCTTCGAGTGTCATGAGGAAGCTCGGAATGTTTCAGGTTTCGGAGCATTTTGGAGTAGGGACTTTCAACCTTAATTTAAACCTCTTCAAGGAAGCCACACACTGAAGCCCCCGATGTCCACCCTACACAACCCCAGCACACCCTCTGAAGGCCTCAACAACAGATTTTCTTTCTTCAAAAATAACCACAAGTCACAAACTCACAGGCAATCACAGAAGGGGGCTGTGGACACCCACACAGACGATGAAATTTAACTGTCACCTTTTTACCTGGGTAATTTAAAGTCATGCCTCAAAACACACCTGTTTTACTGAGTTGCATTTTAAGGTGAACACACACAAATCATTTCAGGGAAACAAACATGACTTTGGGCTGTGTGTGGTTTCTTGACTCCCGTGAATAACTCAGCGTTCACCCTCACTTCTGGATAAGGGAGAAGATGCAAAGAAATCTGTTAAAACAAAGACATGAAAACACGTTTAAGAAGGGTTTGAAAGGTTCCTCCTGTCCCCCTGGAGGGGAGACGAGGACACCTGGAAAGCTCACG
>NW_022314791.1:0-3737 GCF_002776525.5 Piliocolobus tephrosceles
AGAAAGCTTGTGGTATAGTTGATTCACCTAAATATTTGCAGGGAGCTCTCACCTGTACCAACACCTGACCTGCATGCCTCATCACAGATAACATGTCTAGCTGTGTGCAGTGACTGGAGTCAACCATCACTCACTCATACACCTGCCTCCATTCTGTGCCTGGTGCATCCACAGCGAAATGAAACTCAAGCCTATAGTTTGAGCTTAGTGCAACCTGCAAGATGGGTATGTAAATTTAGAAAAGCAGGCTCAAGAGAAACTTGTGGAAATGTACCGTTATCCACAGAGATTCTTGGCTGGTGAAGTGACATCCTAGAAATCCTGTAACAAAGGTGGCATTCATTACCAGTGACCAGAGAGTCATTGAATTATGCCTATGTAATGCAGCCTCTGTGAAAACCAACAGCACAGGATTCAGAGAGCTTCTGGGTGGCTGAACACGCAGGGTGTTCCAGAAAATTATGTGCACATAAAGACAGAAAGTGATAATGTTAAATGTCATACAGAGTGTAGGGGTCTTTTCTTTATTTTGAAAGAAATTTCTGCCTTTAATAATGCCTCCAGAATTTTAGTGTAACTACAACATAGTCTAAGGAAACCTAAATGTGCACATTACAAACATTAGAAAGTGGCTATTTCCACCAAAAAGAATCCAAAATTCACTAATAGGATACAACAAGTTTTACTTTGGAGAGATAAAGTTGTCTTTTGTTAACTGGTTAAGAATTAGACATTTAAAAAGAAACGAAAGCCAAGTGATTTCTCACGACATATTCCAATCATATGCTCTGTTCAGGAGAATGATGATCAGGGAATTCTGGTTCGGAAATATTTATTCAAAAAGATAAGCCTTTTAACTCATAATTCTGTGTCTCTGAATTATTTGTGCCACTGTAAGGTCAAGGGCACAATCTCTGATAGTTCTGTGTCTCTCTTTGTGGGAGGGAAGCTGAGGCTGTCTCCTACCACAGTAGACTCTGCATTCTAGGATATAAAAATAAGAAAAATGAACATTATTACAGAATTCTCTGTCATCCACATCTAATGAAATGCAATTCTGATCTTACATATAGTAGTAGCCATAGATACAAATTAGAGTTTGCAAGAACAGTCTAGTACCCACCAGTCTGCTTTTATACTTGGGCTTATATGTGTATAAAATAATCACATTAGTTCAAGGAAATGTTTTATTAATTCTTTTAAAGTTACAGCACTTAAAAATTGCCATGATAATTTAAAGACATAGCTTGGACATTTCCAGATCTGCTTCCAAGCCTTCACCTTGGTTGAAATTGTTTTGTGCTATGCAGATGGGTTAGGGCATCTTGCACCTCATGATGTATTTGATTCGGCTTAGTTCTTGGGTCCTGAGCAGACAGACGGACAATTAAAACTCATTAATTTTATTTTCAACATACTTTACCATGGATTCTACCCCTTGGGCTGAGCCCCAGATCTTCCTCAGCACCTCACACTCTGTCTCATTGGCCTTTTCCAACTCCATCTTAATATTACAGCGAACAAGGGTCTTACATTTTTCTAGCACAATTGCATTATATATGAAAGCTTCCTAATTTGAATCATAACCTCCTCGGTGAAAGTTCCAGTCAAGAACACTTGGGAGACCAGGCCTTTGGCACACGCCTCCCATGCTGTCAGTTTTCGCCCAGCAATTAACATTTCATTGGCAGATGCTTCACCCATGATTTTTGGAAATGTTACAGTAGAACATGCATCTGGACTCTGTCCAAAGGTCATATAAGGGGTTTGGAACCACGCCTTTTCAGTTGCCCACACTAGATAGCAAAGTGGCAACATGGAAGCACCAAGTCCAATGGCAGGGCCATTGACTGATACAACAATAGGCTTTTTAAACTGAATAAAAGTATTCACAAAGTTCTTGATGGTGTTCACCATTTCAAAGCTTGCTCTGTTTCTGTCATTCCTTAAATGTTTCACAAAATACCCCAAATCAAGACCACAGCAAAAGACACTTCCAGCTGCACTGAACAACACAAGCTTGCTGTCATCTGCAGCAGCCCTATTCAGAGCATTCACTATTTCCTTAATTACTTCTGTATTCAGTGCATTTTTTTCTGTCGATCTGGTTGATAGCAATATCTGGGTGAATCCATCCTCTTTCTTCACTACAATGTCTCTGTATGTGCTGGCACTCTCTGTTAGCCTTATGTTGAAGTACATTTTCTTGACAAAAGACTGGTCTCTGTCATCATCAGTAACATGTCTTTTGCCACCTTTCACTCTTGGAACTGACGTACGTGTGTCTGTTGTTCTAGTGGCTGCTAATGGGTCTATTAATACCACTATAGCTTTTTGGGGAGCTGAGTCTGTGGCCATGGAAGCAATAACTGAGCCAGACATCTGAGACATTAGTGGCTGTAGCAGGGTCTTGTCCTCTGTCCCAGCCTGTTCTGCACTGGGACCTGACAAAGGGTCCCTGACTGGTTTCCCTTCTGTCACCTTGAAGTCCACCACGTCCTGCTGATCTACTGCAATAGGGTCCAATTTCTTGAGTTCCTGAAAGCCGCTCACAGTTTACTTGTTGTCAACAGAACTATCAGGTGCAAATGTCTTGAGAGTTGAATTTATTAACTCCATATCCTTTGCATCAGTGAGAAGTGAAGCTGCCTTTCTCCTAACGTTCTTGCTGGCAGCATATAACTGGCTGCTTTTGGATATGTGTTGTTTGCCAGTCACTAGCATTTTAGGAGAGCTCTTAGTATAGTCCGCTTTGGTAGATATGGAAGTTCTTCTTCTGGCATTGTTTGAACAAATTCTACTTGTCCTGGTCCATTCTAGTTTTTTCTGTTTCTCAGTCTGTCGTCTATTAAAATCATGTATACATTTCTCACAGTTCATGAGGTGATGTTCTGGTTCCCAAGTGTCATCCTGTTTGTCATAACCTTTCCACCAAACCAAATACATTGTATTCCCATTTTTGTCTTGTCTTTTGTCAATAATTGTTTCAACCTCCAACTCCTGGGAAGCCATGAAGAAAGACACAAGTTTGGAGCAGTTGCTGTGCCAACTTTGTTTCAGTTGCCTCTCCACCTCGCCACTTCTTTCTGCCTCTAGTGCTTCACCAGGTTCTGCGTATGGATGAGTCCCTAGTGGAACAGCTTAGGCTTTGTCTCATGGTGCATGATAGCTTGCTCAGTAGCCTCAGAGAAGAGTAGTTAAATCCACAGCCCCTATCCTCTTTTGTAGTACAGAAAGCGTGCTTCCTGCCAGTTACTCTTTTGTGTTTCTTTGTTTAATTGTGGTTGTTATGACGATTATATTGAACATTCTAATGTTATAACAATTTTAAAGTTATACTAGCTTACATTTAGTAACATGCAAAACCTTTACTCCCATGTAACTTAACCGCACTGTTTCATTTACTGAATTATCAAAATTATACCTTTATGCATTGCATGTCAAAAATGAAAGTCGTAGATTTCTTTTTTATTAAATATATTATTGTTTTCAGTTACATTGAGAACAAATTGTGGAGGTGCACATTGTAAATTATTTCATCTTGGATAATTTTTCATGTATTTAACTTGAACTTAAATTTGCTTATTCGTATGGCTTTTGAGTGTGTGTTCTTTCTACCCTGAAGTACTCCATAAGATATTTCTATTTCCTTCCTTCCTTCCTTCCTTCCTTCCTTCCTTCCTTCCTTCCTTCTTTCTTTCTTTCTTTCTTTCTTTCTTTCTTTCTTTCTTTCTTTC
>NW_022314791.1:3747-12772 GCF_002776525.5 Piliocolobus tephrosceles
CTTTCTTTCTTTCTTTCTTTCTTTCTTTCTTTCTTTCTTTCTTTCTTCTTTCTTTTTCTTTGAGACAGGATCTGGCTCTGTCACCCAGACTGTGGAGTGCAGTGGTGGGATCTCGGTTCACTGCAAGCTCCGCCTCTCAGGTTCCCGCCAATCTCCTGCCTCATCCTCCCGAGTAGCTGGGACTAAGAAGACAGATAAGTCAGATAAGAAGTCCACTGGTTATTTTTGAAGGACCCTTTTGCGTGACTAGCTACTTCCCTTGCTTCTCTTGAAAATCCTCAAAATTCTCTTTGTATTTGTTCTCGACAGTAATTATCTGGTAATTCTGAGTTTGTTTCTTTGAGTTTCTGTTACTTGGAGTTTGTTGAACCTGTTGGGTGCTTATTTATTGTCTTAAATTGTTGCATTTTTTACACATATTTCATTAAATTGTCTCCTTGATTCTTTGTCTCTTCCTTTGAACTTCCAAAATGCATAATGATGGCTGCTTGTTGTTGTCCCTCAGGTTTCTAGGGTGACCCATTCCAGCCTGTGTTGCTGACCACTATATTGTTGATGGCTGCCATGGGTGTGTATCACAGTGTGAGGCCAGTTTGTCAGTTGGTCTCGGAAGAATGATGCATCCCAGAGCTCAATTCCCAGACTTCAATCCTTGCAGTCTCATTAGTGCACCACAATGTAGCAATCTCTGATAGTGAGGCATGACGAAGAAAATGAAGGAAATGGATGCAAACAGTTGGAAGCAAAACTTTTAAAAGTGAAAGTAAAAAACTTCACAGTGGTTGACCTACTATGAGGCTGGAATTTACTGTTTCTAAAGGCAGAGAAGTAAAGGAATGGTGTCTTGGGGTAAGCATTTTTCAGCTGGACCCTGAACCTTGTCCTTGGATTCATCGGAACATGAAGTGATGACTTACAGAAGCTACTGAGCTCAGCCTTGCCACTTGACCGTGAACTAAGAAGGAGTTGAAGTGTCAGCTTGGCCTGAGAAGTTGGCCTGGGACCAATCACAGGCTGAAGTAATGTCTCATGGCCACAAGAATTACGGAGTCTTGATGATGCAAAGTTCAAGTAGGAAGAAATGGTTAATAAGCAAAAGAAGAAAGCTCTCCCAAATAAAGAAGTGATTTTTGAGAGTTTCCAACTATACCGCTGGGTCAGGATATTTTATGATCTGGAAAGTATGAAATATTTGGAGGTATCTGTGGACTCTCTTGCAAGAAGCACTATTCAGCTCAGTTCAGTGTCTGGCCTGGGAAAAATGAGAGGCGAAACAAAAGTTTTGTCTGGATCACTGGGCTGAGGAAAAGCAGAAGTTGAATGGATAATTCATGTATATTTTCCTCGCATTCCAAAACATGTCCACATAGAAAAGAAAAGTATTACATCACAACCCAGTGGAGCCTACTGTGTATCAAGTGCACAAAGGGGGAAGTGTGTATTTTCTTGAAGTCTGCTAATTACATGAATGTCAGAAGCCTTTGATTCCTTTGTCCTTGTTCCCTTCTCTGTGTAGCTGTGGATATGCTTTACACAATGATGGCAAAGGCATTTTCAGGTTCTACCTTGTTTTCTTATTGGTGCATATGTGGATATATTGTCAGGCTATCCTCCTGTTCTACCTTTTTTCATTGGTGTCTGCGGCCTACGTGTTCATTCTGTTCCTGGAACAACACAGAGAGTGTGAAATATATTTATATATATATACACACACATATATATGTGTATATATATATATACACACACATATTTCATATGTATATGGAATTTTGTATGAAGTTTGTTTATGATATCAACATCAAAAAACCTGAGTTATTTAAAAAGGTTTACAGTTTTAGTATTTACTCAAGTAATGCTTTTTGAGAATACTTACAAACTGTTTAATTTGCCATAGCTTTATATATTTATATACACACACATATGCATGTATATAGACATATATATAAATATACATATATATATATATATATATATATATATATATGCAGGGGAGGTTATAATTACTTACATTCAGGATCAAAATAGGCTGCCTGCAAACTGAGGAACAATAAGTGCAAGTCTGAGTCCAAAACTCAAGAATTTGGAGCCTGGGGTCCGAGAACAAGAAAGCAAGAATTACCAGCATAGCAGACAGATATATGTTTTGGAAGCTAGGCCCATCTTGCTTTTTGACGTGTTTCTGTGTGCTTGATATTTGCTAGAAACTTATTAGATTGTGCCCACCAGATTAATGTAGATCTTCCCATTGATTCAAATATAAACCTTTTTTTTAGGGAAACACTCAAGAAACATGTCTGGCATTAATACTCTGTATCGTTCACTCCAATGAATAAGACTCTCAATATTAACCACCAGAAGTCCACTCCTTTTCAAGTTGAATCAATACACATCTCCTGCTATAGTACATAATCTTCAAATACAGACAAAAATGAGGTCTTAATTATACATCATATATTACAATCATCCTCTTACAACCTGGAGTGCAACAATCCCCAATGCAAACACTATTTCATAAAGGTTACAAATATGCAAATATTGTTAAGAATTCAATGAATTTTGTGTAACATGATAAAGGAAAATAAAAAGAGACTCTTTCTTAGTACATGTGTATACGTGCACAAACTTTTTTTTTTTTTTAACAAAAGGAGGATATACTTAAGACAATTAACATCTTAATTTCTGCAACTGGTGAAGTGTCTATGGCAGGTATGGATGACTAACTTCTTCTATTACACATTGTTTGTTCCCTTTGCCTTCAGGAAGCACCTCAGAAGGTTGCAGTTTTTATTGTTGTGTTGCAGTTGTTGTTATTGTTTCTGCTATCCTGGTGAGTGAATCCAAAGCTTAATACCTGAAGGTTCTGATCCAACTGTAGTCTTGACAGGAATGGGCTGTTGTAGTTTCCCATTGACCTTAAACACATGTCATGGTAGTGCTAAGACACTTCCTAATGCATCTTCTGTATTTTATGCATACTCTTCCTTCCCTCCATTGTGGAGTAGTAGGCTGATTTCATCTTTATAGTTCAGGTCAGTCACCCCAGTCAACACTGTAACTGCCTTCTCAGAATGTTGACACAAAGGCAGGAGGAGGCAAGGTGTCCAGAAGGCAATCTAAACTTCAGGTTTAACAAAATCGTTATTGTTTCTTCCGGGGGCACCAATTGTCCTTGGGGAACTAAGTCCTCTAGGCCAGCAGAGTATAATGTCATAAAAAAAAAACAAGAAACAAAAATGTTGCTAGTGGAACACCAGGAGTGATAGTGAGTGTTGAAATTTCTACTTCCATCGCTTGATCTCTGGACCCATGTATTTTGGCTATGGAAGAAACAATACCATATATTGGATGTTGATTCAGAGAATACATGGTCTTCTGGAGACCTCTGCCAGAGCACTGCAAAGTATTGTCACCTAGTTGGCATTACACTTATAACATCAAAGGGCCACTTCACCGTTCCATTCATTTAGCTACTTCAGGAAAATGAGAAGCAAGGTAAGACCACTAGATTTAATGAGTGGCAGACCACTGACACGCTTCGTTTGCAAAGAGTGAGTGCACTGGTCAGAGGCAATGTTGTGCTCAATACCATAATGTTGGGAAAGGCGTTTTGTGAGGCCATGAATGGGAGTCTTGGCAGAAGCATTGCGTGCAGAATGGGGAAATCCATATCCACAGTGTATGTCTATTCCAGTGAGGACAAGTCTCTGCCCTTTCCTTGGTGAAAGAGGTCCCATAGAGTTCATCTGTCACCAGGTAGCTGGCTGATCACCCTGAGCAACTGGACCATAATGAGGGCTCAGTTTTGGTCTCTGCTTCTGGCAAACTGGGCACCCAGAATTGGCCATAGCCATGTCAGACTTTGTGAGTGGAAGTCGGTGTGGCTGAGCACATGTGCAAACTCAGTTCCTGCCACCATGGCCATTTTGTTCATGGACCCATCGGGCAGTGAGAGGGATGGCTGAGGAAAGAGGCAGAGTGGTGTCCTTGAAAAGAGTGTTCCTATCCACTTGATTATGAAACTCTTTATCCACTGAGGTGACTTGTTGGCAAGTACTCATATGGAATACAAATATTTTGACAGTTTTTGATCACTCACAAAAGTCCATCCACATACCTCTTTCCAAACTTTCTTTGTCACCAATATTCTAATCATGCATCTCTCAAGTGCCTAACATCCAGCCCAAACATTGGCTTTGGACCAAGAATCAGTAAATGGTCAGAAATCTAGCCATTTCTCTTCCAATGTAGAGTTGACAACCAGCTTCACTACTCAAAGTTCTGCCCACTGGGAAGATTTCTCCTCACCGCTGTCCTTCAGGTGTCCTAAAAAGGGGCTCTAGTTCTTCAGCCATCCAATTTCAGGTAGGGACTGCATATCATTGAGAACCGTCTTTGAACCAGGACCCTATCTTCTCTTCCTCTGTCAACTAATCAGAGCTATCTTCCCATGAGGTCATCAGGACAGTGTGATGGAGAGAAGGTTGAATGGCTGGAGTAGAGATCGTGAGCATTTGAGTAACTTTCTCATGTAACGTAGCTGTGCCTTAGGACCTGCTGAAGCCTGCTCATGTGTATACCACATCTGTTTGACGATGAAATGCTGCCGTGCACAACCTACTTTATGACTCGGTGTGTCAGAAAGCACCAAGTTGATAACAGGCAGTGAAATTCACATGTGACATGATGACGAATAGTCAAATGTTCAATTTCTAAATAAGCCCATAAATGGGCCAAGAGCTGTATCTCCAAAGAATAGGTGTTATCTGCCAAAGATGGCAGGGCCTTGCTTAAAAATTGTAGGGGGATATGCTGTTTCACCTGTGGGAGCACAGCAAAGTATTGTCACATAGTGAGCATTGTAATTGTAACTTCAAAAAGCCATTTCACCATTCTATTAATCCAGCTGCTATAGGATAATGGGAAATATGGTAAGACCAGAAGATTGAATAAGCAGGACACCAGACACCACAGCCACAGTTCTTTAGCTGTGGGCTCCAAACAGCATTCCTATCTGCCAGTGAAACCTCAAGCACCATTGAATTTGCTGGTTCCTGTGGCCCAAGTGGTAGAGGGGTTTGCACCAGAGCCTGCAGTAGTTACAGAGTCTTTTCCTGTTCTGGATGCCCCTGAAAGCTGGCAGCCCTTCAAGTCACTCAAGAAGTGGGCCAGGGAGACATTTTCAAATGAAAAATGTGCTGTCTTAAAAATCCAAATAGGCCTAGTGGGCGTTGCGCCTCTTTCTTAGTTAGAAGAGGGATCTCAAACAACAACTTGTCCTTTACCCTGGAAAAGACATTTTGACAGGCTTCAAAAGACTGGACCCCTAGAAACATTGTAGAGTGAGAAGGTCTCTGAATTTTAGTCAGCTTTATTTCCTATATTCTGCTACGTAAATGTCTCATCAACAGTTCAAGTGTGCTTGCTACTTCTTGGTCAGTCGTCAAATCAGCCTAATTTCATCAATGTGATGGACCAATGTGCTATCTTGCAGAAGTGAAAAACAATCAAGGTCTCTCCAAATAAGATTATGATGGGAAGCCAGAAAGATAGTATACCACGGGGGTGCAGAGCAAGATGGCCGAATAGGAACAGCTCCAGTCTCCATCTCCCAGTGCGAGCGACAGAGAAGACTGGTGATTTCTGCATTTTCAACTGAGGTACTGGGGTCATCTCACTCGGGAGTGCCGGATAATCGGTGCTGGTCAGCTGCTGCAGCCCGACCAGCGAGAGCTGAAGGAGGGTGAGGAATCGCCTCACCTGGGAAGCACAAGGGGGAAGGGAGTCCCTTTTCCTAGTCAGGGGAACTGAGACACACAACACCTGGAAAATCGGGTAACTCCCACCCCAATTCTGCGCTGTAAGCACATCGGCACACCAGGAGACTATATCCCACACCTGGCCGGGAGGGTCCCACACCCACGGAGCCTCCCTCCTTGCTAACAAAGCAGTCTGCAGCAATCTAACCGCAAGGCAGCAGCGAGGCTGGGGGAGGGGCGCCCGCCATCGCTGAGGTTTAAGTAGGTAAACAAAGCCGCTGGGAAGCTCTAACTGGGTGGAGCTCACAGCAGCTCAAGGAAACCTGCCTGTCTCTGTAGATTCTGCCTCTGGGGACAGGGCTCAGCTAAAGGAGCAGAGGCCTGTGCAGACGCGAACGACTCTGTCTGACAGCTTTGAAGAGAGCAGTGGATCTCCCAACACGGAGGTTGAGATCTGAGAAGGGGCAGTCTGCCTGCTCAAGTGGGTCCCTGACCCCTGAGTAGCCTAACTGGGAGACATCCCCCACTAGGGGCAGTCTGACACCCCACACCTCACAGGGTGGAGTACACCCCTGAGAGGAAGCTTCCAAAGCAGGAATCAAACAGGTGCACTCGCTGTTCAGCAATATTCTATCTTCTGCAACCTCTGCTGCTGAAACCCAGGCAAACAGGGTCTGGAGTGGACCTCAAGCAATCTCCAACAGACCCATAGCTGAATGTCCTGACTGTCAGAAGGAAAACTATTAAACAGGAAGGACACCTATACCAAAACCCCATCAGTACATCACCATCATCAAAGACCAGAAACAGATAAAACCACAAAGATGGGGGAAAAGCAGGGCAGAAAAGCTGGAAATTCAAAAAATAAGAGTGCATCTCCCCCTGCAAAGGAGCACAGCCCATCGCCAGCAACGGATCAAAGCTGGTCAGAGAGTGATTTTGACGAGATGAAAGAAGAAGGCTTCAGTCCATCAAACCTATCAGAGCTAAAGGAGGAATTACGTACCCAGCGCAAAGAAACTAAGAATCTTGAAAAAAGAGTGGAAGAATTGACAGCTAGACTAATTCATGCAGAGAAGGTCATAAACGAAATGACAGAGATGAAAACCATGACACGAGAAATACGTGACAAATGCACAAGCTTCAGTAACCAACTCGATCAACTGGAAGAAAGAGTATCAGCGATGGAGGATCAAATGAATGAAATGAAGCGAGAAGAGAAACCAAAAGCAAAAAGAAGAAAAATAAATGAATAAAGCCTGCAAGAAGTATGGGATTATGTAAAAAGACCAAATATACGTCTGATTGGGGTGCCTGAAAGTGAGGGGGAAAATGGAACCAAATTGGAAAACACTCTACGGGATATCATCCAGGAGAACTTCCCCAACCTAGCAGGGCAGGCCAACATTCAAATTCAGGAAATACAGAGAACGCCACAAAGATACTCCTCCAGAAGAGCAACTCCAAGACACATAATTGCCAGATTCACCAAAGTTGAAATGAAGGAAAAAATCTTAAGGGCAGCCAGAGAGAAAGGTCGGGTTACCCACAAAGGGAAGCCCATCAGACTGACAGCAGATCTCTCGGCAGAAACTCTACAAGCCAGAAGAGAGTGGGGGCCAATAGTCAACGTTCTTAAAGAAAAGAATTTTAAACCCAGAATTTCATATCCAGCCAAACTAAGTTTCATCAGTGAAGGAGAAATAAAATTCTTTACAGATAAGCAGATGCTTAGAGATTTTGTCACCACCAGGCCTGCCTTCAAGAGACCCTGAAGGAAGCCCTAAACATGGAAAGGAACAACTGGTACCAGCCATTGCAAAAACATGCCAAAATGTAAAGACCATCGAGGCTAGGAAGAAACTGCATCAACTAATGAGCAAAATTACCAGTTAATATCATAATGGCAGGATCAAGTTCACACATAACAATATTAACCTTAAATGTAAATGGACTAAATGCTCCAATTAAAAGACACAGACTGGCAAACTGGATAAAGAGTCAAGACCCATCAGTCTGCTGAATTCAGGAGACACATCTCACATGCAGAGACATACATAGGCTCAAAATAAAGGGATGGAGGAAGATCTACCAAGCAAATGGAGACCAAAAAAAAGCAGGGGTTGCAATCCTAGTCTCTGATAAAACAGACTTTAAACCATGAAAGATCAAAAGAGACAAAGAAGGCCATTACATAATGGTAAAGGGATCAATCCAACAGGAAGAGCTAACTATCCTAAATATATATGCACCCAATACAGGAGCACCCAGATTCATAAAGCAAGTCCTTAGAGATTTACAAAGAGACTTAGACTCCCATACAATAATAATGGGAGACTTCAACACTCCACTGTCAACATTAGACAGATCAACGAGACAGAAAGTTAACAAGGATATCAGGGAATTGAACTCATCTCTGCACCAAGTGGACCTAATAGACATCTATAGAACTCTCCACCCCAAGTCAACAGAATATACATTCTTCTCAGCACCACATCACACTTATTCCAAAATTGACCACATAATTGGAAGTAAAGCACTCCTCAGCAAATGTACAAGAACAGAAATTATAACAAACTGTCTCTCAGACCACAGTGCAATCAAACTAGAACTCAGGACTAAGAAACTCAATGAAAACCGCTCAACTACATGGAAACTGAACAACCTGCTCCTGAATGACTACTGGGTACATAACAAAATGAAAGCAGAAATAAAGATGATCTTTGAAACCAATGAGAACAAAGATACAACATACCAGAATCTCTGGGAAACATTTAAAGCTGTGTGTAGAGGGAAATTTATAGCACTAAGTGCCCACAAGAGAAAGCAGGAAAGATCTAAAATTGACACTCTAACATCACAATTAAACGAACTAGAGAGGCAAGAGCAAACACATTCAAAAACTAGCAGAAGGCAAGAAATAACTAAGATCAGAGCAGAACTGAAGGAGATAGAGACACAAAAAACCCTCCAAAAATCAATGAATCCAGGAGTTGGTTTTTTGAAAAGATCAACAAAATTGACAGACCACTAGCAAGGCTAATAAAGAAGAAAAGAGAGAGGAATCAAATAGACGCAATAAAAAATGATAAAGGGGATATCACCACCGACCCCACAGAAATACAAACTACCATCAGAGAATACTATAAACACCTCTACGCAAATCAACTAGAAAATCTAGAAGAAATGGATAATTTCCTGGACACTTACACTCTCCCAAGCCTAAACCAGGAAGAAGTTGAATCCCTGAATAGACCAATAGCAGCCTC
>NW_022314792.1:0-10232 GCF_002776525.5 Piliocolobus tephrosceles
GTTACTGAAAAGCGATTCCGATCCAGACCCCAAGAGAGGTTTGTTGGGTCTCACAGAAGAAAGAATTCGGGGCGAGTCCATAAAGTGAAAGCAAGTTTATTAGGAAAGAAAAAGAATAAAAGAATGGCTACTCTGGCCAGGCGCAGTGGCTCAGTCCTGTAATCCTGTAACTTTGGGATGCCGAGGCAGGTGGATCACCTGAGGTGAGAAGTTCGAGAGACCAGTCTGGTCCAACATGGCAAAACCCTGTCGCCACTAAAATACAAAAAATTAACTGGGAGTGGTGGCAGGTGCCTGTAATCCCAGCTACTAGGAAGGTTGAGGCAGGAGAATCGCTTGAACCCAGGAGGTAGAGGTTGTCGTGAGCCAAGATCATGCCACTGCATTCCAGTTCGGCCAACAGAGCGAGACTCCATCTCAAAAAAAAGAAAAAAGAAAGAATGGCTGCTCCATAGGCAGAGTGGCCCCAAAGGCTGCTGGTTGCCCATTTTCATGGTTATTTCTTGATCATACGCTAAACAAGGGTTGGACTATTCATGAGTGTTCCAGGAAAGGGGTGGGCAATTCCCAGAACTGAGAGTTTCTGCCCTCCCTCCTGAGACCATGTAGCGCAACCTCCAGATGTTGCCATGGTATCTGTAAACTGTCGTGGCGCTGGTGGGAGTGTCTTGTAGCAGCTAATGCATTAGAATTAGCACATAATGAGCCGTGAAGACAATCACAGGTCACTCTCGTGGCCATCTTGGGTTTGGTGGGCTTTGGCCGACTTGACTGCAACCTGCTTTATCAGCAAGGTCTTTATGAGCTGTATCTTGTGCCGACCTCCTATCTCATCCTGTGACTAAGAATGCCTAGCCGCCTGGGAATGCGGCCCAGCAGGTCTCAGCCTCCCTTTAACCAGGCCCCAGTCAAGATGGAGACGCTCTGGCTCGCGTGCCTCTGACAAGTTGGCCTGGGTTGAGTGTTCCCTGGTGTGTGGTTGTTGGAGCTGTTGCTAGGGGTAAGAGGTATTGTCAGTAGGAAACAGGCCTCTGTTAGCCCTGGGGTTGGCACTCTGCTCCAGTATGTCGGTCTCATTTTAGTGGTGATAAAACTGGGGCTGAGAGACATCAACTCCCTCACCCCGAACCCCCAGACTGTCAGTGGTGGGCTGGGGTTTGAATGTGGGGCTTGAAGACCCATCATCTCCTCTGGTCCCCCAGTCTCTGCTGCCCAAGAGGAACAGGATCCCAGGATCCAGTCCCCTCATGGCACCAGCCAGGGTGGGTGGAGATGGGGAGGCAGAGTTCCAAAGGCCCTGGACTCTGAGGCAGGTCGGGGGCCGAGAGCAACCCGGAGCTGCGGACCCCACCCCAAGAAGAGTGGCTGCATGCCCGGCCCAGCGGGCAGGAGATCTGTGTCCTCAGTAAATGTGACAGCGCTTCCCGCTCCTCCAGCCAGGCCTAGCTGTCTTCACGTTTCCAGTCATGCGGCCTCCTCTCCAATTCCCAAGCCCAACCCACAGAGACAGCGATCTGGGGTCCACTTGAGGTTTGTCAGCAGCTCTGACCCGCTGCTTCCCGCCAGCCCTGCGGCCGCTTCTGGAAAGCTCTCTGCTGCCCCCTGGTGGGGAAGCTCGGGGCAGAGCTCTGGCTGCAAGCATGGGGTCCCAGAACCTCCTGGCTCTGTCACCTCTGCTGGGTGGAAAACCCACCCAGGACTGAAGCAGCAGATGGGTGCCTGATTCCTTATCATCAGAGCTCCACTCACTGGCAAGTCTCTCTCTGGGCCTCAGTTTCCCCTTCCATTGAACGAGGGGCTTGGGGGATACCAAGGAGGGGTAACAGCTTAGTGAGGATGGCAGGTTTCTTCTGGGGAGATGAACACGTTTTGAAACCACATGGCGTGAGTGGCTGCACAGGACTGTGGGTGCACAAATGCCACCACATTATTCGCGTTGGAATAGTTAATTGCATGCGATGTGAATGTCACCTCATTTAAAGTGTTTAAAAGAGGGGCCTGGAAGAGTGCAGTGTATGTATCACGTGGGACACCCCCAGTCTCTGAACCTCGGTTTCCTTGCCGTAAACTGGCAGAGAGACCGTGTGAGCTGTGTTCCCTGGGGCCAAGAGATTCCAAGAGGGAAAAACTGGGTTTCCAGGGACTGGGATGAGGGCCGGGGGCCGGAAGGGGAGGGGACCTGTGGGGATGGCATAGGGAGCCGCCCAGATAAGGCTTTCAATACTGGGTAGCAGCGTCTACACAGGCGGAGATCCCTGCATCTCACTTCCCGCAGGGCTGACCGGTGGCCAGAGGTGAGACTGGCCAGGCTCGGCCCAACCAAGTCTGGGAGCAGAGGACACTGAGTGAGGGATCCCCGGGGCCACCCTCACTGGCCTGTGGCTCTCCTGACACGACCAGAGAGGTCCAGGAGCTGACCTTGGGTCCTAATGGGGGACACCTTCCTGGCAGCAAGCTGGCAGGGTGGTGTGGTGGTCCGTGTACCGGGCTCTGTGTCTCCGCCCCTACCTGCTGTGTGACGGTGGGCGAGACACCTAAGCTCTCTGTGCCTCTGTTTCTTCAATGGCGAACAGGGGCACTAGCGGCCCCCATATGCGGGCACAGTGGCCTGAAGGATAAAGGCAAGGGCGGCACGAGACCTACAGCAAAAGCTCTGGGCAGGGAGAGCAGGGAGCTGCCCAGGGAGTTCTACCACCATCTCCCCTCTGGCTGCCAAGGAAACCGAGGCTCGTGGTGACCTGGCCCAGGTCTGTTGGACTCAGGGTCCTTCTCATCCCCAAGATCAGAGGGCTGTCACCAGGGAAGGAGCTGCCCCTAGACACCGCCCAGGAAGCACACAGGGAAGGATGGCCTGGGGAATTCAGGATGTTATTGCAAAAAAACATTTATTGCTCTTTGAACCCTGCTTTCATGCCTCCATTTCCCAGAAAATGAGCCACGGGGGACACCAGGAGAGGCAGGAGACCATCCTCCTTGCACAAAACCCACTCCCTCGGATGCTGTCCTCAGCGAGGGTGGCTGGGGCCAATCAGGGGGCCCACCCGCAGAGTGGCAGAGGAGGCAGGTTGACCCTGCAGACATTGAGCACTGTGGCGAAGGTCCTGGCCTTCTGATAGAAGAGCGACTTCTCGCAGTCCAGGAGGAAGTTGTGGGAGATGGTGGCCGGCCGCGTGTAGGTCTTCAGCTGTGCCTTCTTGTTGCCCAGGTCCACGGCGGCTGCCAGTGTCAGCTGATAGTACCCGGCTGCATCAAACCATTCCTGAAGGGGACAGGCCATGCTCAGCAAAAGGGGGACTCGGAGCCTGTCTTCTCAGAGGCTGCTCCCATCTCCAGGTCATTCCACATGTCCAGCCACTGCTGGCTCACCCCATGAGTCCCGAAGCCTGTGACACTGCTGTGGTCTCAGCTGCAGGAGGTGGGGACAACCCTGAAACCTCTGGAAACCTTCCTGACTATCCCTATGCTCCACTCACCCCAAGCCTCTTGCCCCAGTCCCACCCTCTCTGCAGGCAGTGGCTGCTTTCCCCATGGGCTGAGGACAGGGCAGATCCTGCCTGCTCTGGGAGTTCCATGCAGGACCCGTGGCTCCAAGCTACAGCAGGGGCACAGCATTGAGTGACCCAGGCTCCCCTCTGGCCCCTGTCCATGCTGACCATTTCCAGGCCCTCCACAGGCCAGGCCAGGTACAAAACCATCTCACAGGTATCCTCCCTGGCAATGTTCCCTGAAGTATTGACAGAGTGTGACTCCCCAGACATCCACTCCCATTTTCAATGCATCTTTGGCTCAAACTCACCATCCCTGGGTTGGGATCCTGCCTCGCAGACCTCCACCTTGACCCTCCCATCTCCCTGCCGGCTTCTCCCCAGGCGCCTCCTCCACCTGGGGGACACCCAAGGGACCTCTCTAAGACCCAGGCGTGGCCTCTCCCTCTTTACCATCTCAAGATGGCTCCCAGGGCCAAGGACAAAGTCCAAGATGCAGCAGTCCATTCCCTCACTGCCCCGCCCCACACACGGAGCAGGGGAGTGAGTGAGGAGTCACCGCCGCTGCTCATCCAATGCCCCCCGGCCCAGCCGAACACTGGACTCTGTGCTGGGTGCATGGTTGAGCCTAACATCCTTGCTCCCAGTCTGAGGGAGCTGGGACTGAACACTGACCACAAAGGTGGCCCGGGCTGTGGCAGAGGGAAGCCCAGGAGCCTGTGGGGGCCCAGGAGGCCCCTGACTCCGCCGGGGGTGGGAGGCAGGGGCTTCCTGAAGGGGTGGGGGCTTCCTAACTACACAGGAAGCAGCCAGCAAAAGCATATGTCTCTGCGTGTGCCTGTGCGCACGCGTGTGTGGCTGTATGTGCCTCTGTCTGTGTGCATTTGCGTGTGCGTTTCCATGTGCCTGTAGTGTGTGCAGCAGCTAGTGAGTAGCAGGCTGAGCCAGGACACACCTAATCCACCCTATTCCAGGGCTCACTCTCATGTGTAGACTAAAGGGAACCTCATTTTAGAGGCAATCGGCAAGGATGCCCATTTACCCTGCCTCTCCGCCAGCCTTCCAGGCCCCATCCAGCCCAGCTTTCTCTCCCACTCCTCTGGGCCCCGGGTCCAGAGCCTCCTATACAAGGAGGAGGGTGTGGCCTTGGAAAGACGGCCGCCCTTGGGGAATTCCGAGGGGGCCTCCCTGTGGGAAGCTGGCCTGGGCTGACAGCACCGTCACGAGGAGGCCCAGAGGGCTGTGCTCGAGAAGGAGGTGAAGGAGGCCTCTGCCCCTCAACCCCAACCATGGACTTTGGCCTGTCAGGTACTACTTGGCCGTTTCCTTCCTCCTGGGCAGGCGGAGTGGGCGGCAGGCTTGACCAAGAGAGATAAAGGCCCTCTTCTGGGAGGCCTGTCCCTTGGTCCCAGGCGAGCCCCTGAGCGGTGAGCAGCGTCCCTGTGGACCTGACACCTGGCACCTCCCTGTCTGGCTGGGACTTGGGAGGCCACACGGACAGCTTCTGACCACCAGGTGTCACCAGCACTGGGCAGGGGCCTCCCGGGCAGCCCCAGGCCTGTGGTGAGGGATACGGGGCGGGGTCTTAGGGCTGCCCCAGCTCTTCATGTTGTAAGGCCAAGATCTCGGTGCCTGGACTGGCCCCTCAGCCCATAAGAAGTACTGACGCGGTGCCAGAGTGATGCTGAGGAGGGGCAAGTGCCCGCTGGGCGTAGGGGTGGAGACACCCAAGGTCTGAGTCTGCCAGTCCCAGCTCTCCACCCCTAGCAGGGCTGGCGACAGAGAGAGCACAGCACCTCTCCTCTAAACAGACCCGACGCAGCAAGGTCTCAGCCTGGCTGGCCGGGGCCCCGCCCCACTGCACCTGCCGTGAGCCGGGGTTCCCCTGTCTGTGAACCCAATGGTAAGACACCGGTCCCACCCCACCCTTCCTGGGTGATATGAAGATTCCAGGTGTCTCGGGACTCCAGGAAGGAGTTGCTCTGTGCAGGCTGGCACCCTGGGCAGGCTTCCTAGAGGAGGCACCGGGATTTGGGTTGGATCTTGCAATGTGGATTTAATGTGAGGATGATGCCGTCCTCCAAAATGTCCTTCTCCCGACCGTTTTGTTAAATGCAACTTGACACTTGACAAGACTCAGTTTGGTGTCACCTCCTCCAGGAGGGCCCCCTTGACTACAATCCCCCCTCTTTACCCGGAGGCCACCATTGCCCGCTCATGTGTCAGCCTCCCTGGTTGAGACTGAGTTCTTGAGGGTGGGGCCTGGTCAGCTTGGGAGCTCGGTTGTATTTGCTAAACTTGCTGGTTCCTCCAGCCACGTGCAGAGCTCCAGGGAGGCCACTGGGCCATTCCTAAGGAAGGCTGGAACCCAGGCCCCTGGGGTCTGGGTGGAAATCCCACTCCAAGGGGGCAGAAAACACCCAGAGCCCTGCCCCTCCCCACCGATCTTCAGGTCGTAGAAGATGTCACCAAGCACCAGGTACACCTTCACGTAATAGAGGGTCTCCTCGTCAAACTCCAGCGGCGAGTTGCAGAGCTACAGGGCCTTGAGGTAGAAGTGCTCCGCCAGCTTGCCATGGCCCAGCCGGTGGTGCAGGGCAGCCAGCCGGTAGTAGGCCACACGCTCGTTCAGCCCGTCCCCTGGGGTGCAGGCCAAAGGGGCAGGTGTGAGGACGTGGCTTCCTGGGGCAGTCAGGCCCAGGCCCCTCAGGAGCAGGTATGCAGACCCCGGGCAGCACCTGGCTTGCCTCCAGGCACCTGCAGTCACCTGGGCAGCTGTGGCCAGTCCCTTCCGGGTTCCCAGACTCACTTTCCCATCTGTAAAGCAGAACTAATAAGGCCTGCCCCTGTCTACTGTGAGGCTTTGGCAAAGTCGGGCTTGGATGGCCCAGCTCTGTGCCTACACGTAGCCACCTGCCTTTGCTCAGTGGTTTTAACCAGGGGAGCCCAAAACCTATGCAGTCCAGGTCCTCCCGGGAACCCCGGCTCCATGCAGCCCACAGACGTGACATGCGACTCCTCCTGGGTGTGTTACGATCAGAGCCCCTTACCTTGGGGAGTCAGCGCATGCCTGAGCTCCAAGTCCCCCCACAGATGCACAAACCCAGCTAGGCTGTCTCTGACGTCCTCCCCTTTTCAGAGCGAGTGCCGTAGAGCCTGCATTCAATGCATTCCCACACAGCTGGACACCTACTGTGTACTGTGCCCCAAGGCACAAGGCGTTGGGGCATGTGGCCTGCCCAGGGTTCCCTGTCTCTGGAGGAGGACAGATGATCCTGGCACAGCACCAGGGTATGCCCGGCCTTAAGGGGCAGGCTGCTGGAAGGGGAACTGGGATTTCATCAGCCGTGTGGTTGATGAGGGTGGGAAGGGCACAAGACAAAGGGAATGTGCCACTCAGCCTGGCACATCTGGAAGGCAGAGGGCACACTGGGTGGCCCTTGTGGTCAGCAGCGGGAAGAGAGAGAAAGCAGAGCTCAGCACTGCGTGAGAGACCCCGGGGTGTGCCACACGGCCGGACGGGGAAGCCAGCTGGGCAGATCTGCCTGCCTGGACAGGATACCAGAAAAATCCAGCAGCTGTTTCAGCTCCTGCCCTAAAGACCTGGAGGCTCGGCTCTGGCAAAGTGTGGATCCTGGCAGGGCGGGGGGCTCAGGGGACTTACCCAGAGTGATGCTGAGTGCTAGGGCCATGTGGGTAACCTCCAAGCCCTCCTGGGGCTCCTCCAGCGTGGCCAGCAGTGCCACCAGCTTGTTGCACAGCTGCAGCTCCGCCTTGCAGTTGCTCATAGTCACTGCCAGGGGCAGGGCCCGGTCCTACCACACAGGCAGGTGGGGTCAGGCTTCCCTCAATAGCCACCTTGCCCAGCGCCCTCCTCAGAGCTCAGACATGTGCTTGGAGCTTCCCTAGTTACCCATACACCTCCACAGAGCTCTGTGCTCTTTGATAACGCACGGTTCAGACACCCAAGTTGGGGGTTGAACAGTCACCTGAGGCCCATCCAGCTACACCAGGCAGCCTCAGACCAGCCTCTCCCACCTGGGTACTGGGGGGTCTGACTAAGGGGAGCCAGCACTCCTCTCTGCTCTAAAAACACACTTATCTGTGCCCAGGGCTGAGCCACACCATGAGCTCAAAGGAAGCGTCCCCACTTGAGGGTGCAGGCAGACTTCGGCCCTGGGCCTCCCACCGACATGCTGTGTGTCGTCTGACATGTCACTGTGCTTCTCTGAGCCTCAGCTTCCTCATCTGGAAGATGGGGACAGGACTTCCCGCTCATGGTTGCTTGAGATCATCAAGTGCAAAGGGTAGAGCCACTGTCATGTCCAGACCCGAGCGTTTGTCCCGGGCAGGGGGCAGAGTCAGTATCATTCCCGGTGAGATCACTAGGCAAGGATAGCGCCATTGCCACGTTTAGGCCCCAATTGTTTGTCCCGGACAGGGGAACAGTCAATATCATTCCGGGTGAGACCACGGGGAAACTAGGCATGTGCATGGGTGGCTCTGCCTCCAGGTGGGAGGCCTCTGCCCTGCCACACCTGTGCGTCAGCCCTCCAGGTGTCCCCCCGAGGCCCACCCACATCAGCCCACAGGCCAGCTCACCCGGTAGAAGGACACGGATTTCTCCCGCTCCCAGGCCCCATTGAAGATGTCTCCAGCTGCCTCAAACGGCTCCACCCCAGGTTGGGATCGCCTGTGTACAGGGCCACATTTTGTGCCACCTGAAAGGAGGCAGAAGTTCCCTCAAGACCCACACCTGGCGAGGTGGCCACACCCACCTTCGCCAGCCTCCTTCCTCTCACACACTGCAGGTACACCTGAGCATTTTTCAGACCTGTGCATTAGGGCTGCCCCACCACTGGCATGAGGACAATGAACTGATGCACTTGAGTACCAGGAGGTGACTGAGCAGCTGCAGCCCAGGAGCCCAACATCTGTGAATCCTACCACCAGGGCTAGCTCTAGCCCACCCCCTGCACTCAAACAGTCTCCGTGGCCCCCAGATTGCTGGGAACCCATGCCCTGGTTCCTTTCTGCGTTGCCACATCCCTGCCGCAGCTCAGGGCCGCACATCAACAGTGTTTGTGGGTGGGCCTGGTCCCCTCTTGGCCATGAGCTCTTCATCCTTCTCAGCTCAAGGAGGTATACAGCAGGTGCTCAATAATGAAAGCTTCACCAGGCTCGTGGGCTTCACAATTTGTTCCAGATCACACTGTGTTTGGGAAAGCCTCTGAAAACAGCTGCTATGATAGATTCATTTTGTAAAGAGATGTGCCACGTGTCGCTTGGAGCAAGTTCTTCTGCGTGTTAACTGAGTGGTCCCATCCTTTGAGCATGTGCTGTATACCAGCAGGTGCTAGGCACTGTGAGGGGCCACGCCTCTGCCCTGAGGGAGAAGATGCTGGCCACTGGGGGAGGATGTGAGGGAACCAGTTGGAGGGAGGGAAAAGGCACACAACAGGTGCTCAGCAGTGGCTTAGGAAGCAGTGGATGGATGGGTGTGTGGATGGATGGATGGACGGATGGGTGGGTGGTTGGAATGATGTGTGTATGTATGTATGGGTGGGTAAATTATGGATGGGTGGAGGGTAGATGATATATGTACATATGGATGGATAGACGGTGGATAGATGAATGTATGGATAAACAAATAGATAAATGGAGGGATGGATTAATAGGTAGATTGGTGGGTGGATAGATGGATGAATGATGGATGGATGGAAGGATGAATAGGAGATGAGTGGACGGATGATGGATGGATAGAAGGATGAATAGGTGAATGGATGGTTGGAAAGATGGATGAACAGATGAATGATGTAAGGATGCATGGATGATGGATGGATAAACGGATGCATAGATGAATGATGGATGAGTGGATGAAGGATGATGGATGAATGAATGATGGATGCATGGAAGAATGAACTGGTGAATGGATGGATGATGAAAGGATGGATGAAAGAATGGATGGACGGTGAAGGAATGATGGATGGATGGAAGGATGAACAGGTGAATGGATGGACAGACAGGTGAATGCATGGATGATAAAAGGATGGATGTATGATGGATGAATGAATGGATGCATGGAAGGACCCATAGGTGTATGGGAAAATGATGGAAGAATGGATGAATGGATGGGTGGGTGGATGGATAGATGGGTGAATAGATGGATGATAAAAGAATGGATGGATGAATGGACAGATGGATGTATGATGGATGGAAGGATGAACAGGTAAATAGATGTTGGAAGGGTGGATGGATGGATGGATGGACAGAGAGTGAGCAGCACAGAGGCCCTCCTGCCTCCCTTGCCACTCACCTGGATGTACAGCTCCACCAGCTCGCTCCGCCACAGGATGTAGTAGATCTTCTCTGCTTAGAGCCAGGCATGCGCCTCCTCTTTCTTCTGGAGGTGAATGAGAATCCCCAGACTTTGTTTGGTGTAGTCCAGGGTGGATCTGTAGGTCCTGGAATCAGACACAGGTGTCAGAACAAGGGCTCTCATCCTCCTGGAAGCAGTCTGCCTCCTCCCGTGGGTCTGGTGACAGATGAATCTGGAATGTGGGGGCTGGGAACAGCCCTCTTGTGTGTGCAGTGTTCTGCCCTTCCCAGGCTGCTGGGAGGGCCAGGGTGAGCACACACGGCATGGAAAAGATGAAGGACATCCTTCTGAGGGAATCGAGCATCATGCTGCCCTGTGGCGGGAGGAGTGTGCCAGCCCATCTCCCCTGCCTCCCAGACATGGCCTGT
>NW_022314793.1:0-4433 GCF_002776525.5 Piliocolobus tephrosceles
AAAAGCAGGCTCATCAAACACAGGTGAGTTTCAACTCATCTTGAATATGGCAGCATTTAAAAGTCTTCAGACCGGGCATGGTGACTCATGCCTATAATCCCTGCACTTTGGGAGGCCAAGGTGGGAGGATCCCTTGAGGCCAGGAGTTTGAGACCAGCCTGTTAAGCAGAGCAAGACCCCATCTCTACAAAAAATAAGCACATTAGCTAGGTGTGGTGGTGTGTTCCTGTAGTTCCAGCTTCTTGGGAGGCTGAGGCAGGTAGATCACCTGAGCACAGGAGTTGGGTGCTGCAGTGAGCTGTGATTGCACCACTGCACCTGAACCTGGGTGACAGAGTGACACCTGTCTTAAGCCTGGGTGAGAGAGTGAGACTCAAAAAAAAAAAAAAAAGAAAAGAAAAGAAAAGAAAAGAAAAAGGAAGGCATCTTCTCTGGCAGCCTTTGGTCTTATTGTTTTCTTTTCTTTTCTTTCTTTCTTTCTTTTTTTTTGTTTTTGAGATGGGGTCGCGCTCTGTCACCTGAGCTGGAGTGCAGTGGCACAATCTTGGCTCACTGCAACCTCTGCTTCCCAGGCTTCATCAATGCTCCTGCCTCAGCCTCTCATGTACCTGGGATTATAGGTGTGTGCCACCCCACCTGGGTCATTTTTTTGTTTTTTTTGTTTTTTTTTTGTATTTTTTGTAGAGACAGTGGTCTCATTATGTTGTCCAGGCTGGACACAAACTCCTGGGCTCAAGTCATCCTGCTGCCTCCACCTCCCAAAGTGCTGGGATTACAGGTGTGAGCTACTAAGTCCATCCTGAATTACTGATTTTTACACACTGTATAAAGTTTTGCATCCTACTTGTTCTTACTTTTGTTAAATGTGGCCTAAAGCTGCCTCATAAACAGTGAACTATATCCTCATTTAAGCATGTAAGCATTTCACTAAAGGAATATACAAGTAAAATTTTAAAGAAAGAAAATAAGAAAAAAAGCAGAAACATTTGGGAAAAAGCCTTTAGGCCTTGTTAGTTTCTAGAATGTATTTATTTTCACTATGCTGGGGACTCCATTTCCAGTATTAAGCTCCATTCTCAGAAGTTGGATTTGGCGAGCATGAGAAAAGGGGTGGGGGAGTAATCGTACAAAGAATTGTGTCCAGTCCAGGTTCCTAGGACCAGAGGGACCCCTCTGTATGGCAGAGGCCTCCGACAGCCGTAACTGATGTGTACCCTCAGAATGACTTTATGGTCAAAGACGGAAGTGTGTTCAGAGCCCCAGGCTAAGGAATCAGGAGTGGCAAGATCCTGGAAGGATGCCAACCTGAGAAATTCTGAGTCAAGAGGTCAAGCTGGGCACTTGGTTTCTCAGGTCGACCGCTTGGCCCTCTTCCAAGTTGTACTTTCCTTCTTTCCTTTACTTCCTGTTCTAAAGTTTTTTTAATAACCATTTTTTTTAATACTATCTCACTCTATAGCCCAGGGTGGAGTGCAGTGGCTCAATCTCAGCTCACTGCAACCTCCACCTCCCAGGTTCAAGAGATTCTCCTGCCTCAGCCTCCCAAGTAGCTGGGATTACAGGCACTCACCATCACGCCCAGCTAAGTTTTGTATTTTTAGTAGAGACATGGTTTTACCATGTTGGCCAGCCTGGTCTCGAACCCCTGATCTCAGGTGATCCACCCGACTCAGCCTCCCAAAGTACTGGGATTACAGGCATGAGCCACCACGCCCGTTCCTGGCCTGCTTTTTCATAAAATTTTACTCCTGCTCTGCAACCTGCCTCTATCTGGTTTCTACCTTGTGACCCTCAGTCAAATTCTTCTGAGGAGGCAAAAATTGAGGTTGTTTCAGTTGTGTATGGATTCACCACCAGGAACTCGCATACCTTCCACCAGTAACAGGTCGAGGATGCTAGGTGAAAATGTTATGGAAGCTGCATGCTTTTTACAAATGTAGTGGTTCTCATGTCCAGCCACAGCCACTGCACCTGTGTGAAAGTCCCCTTAATAAACCTATGTCTTTTTCACTGTCTCCAGATCTCTTCCTCTACCCTTCCACATGGTGCCTTCCCTACTAGAGTAAAGTGGGGTCCCGCAGGGCACCCTCTCCCTGCAATTTTTTTTTTTTTGAGATAGATTCTTGCTCTGTCACCCAGGTTGGACTGCAGTGGTGTGACCTTGGCTGACTGCAACCTTCGCCTCCTGGGTTCAAGTGATTCTTCAGCCTCAGCCTCCTGAGTAGCTGGGATTACCGGCGCCTGCTATCATGACTGGCTCCTTGCTCCTTTTTTTTTTTTTTTTTTCAGTATTTTCAGTAGAGAGGGGGTTTCGCCACGTTGGCCAGGCTGGTCTCGAACTCCTGGCCTCAAGCGATCTGCACACCTCAGCATCCCAAAGTGCTGGGATTACAGGCGTGAGCCACTGCACTTGGCCTCTCTCCCTGTATCTTCATGTCAAAGCCAAGAAGGAGCTTCTGTCCCCTTGGTTAGGTTCGGAGTCCCAAAGGTCCAGGGTCAAGGCTATGGCCGCCTCCTAAGGACATGCATCCCTGCAAGAGGCTGCATCCAGCAGTATTGGAAGAGGCTCCCCTGGGGCCTGCTCCAGTTTCTGCTGGGGAAAGCAAGTGGAGGTGCCCCTTGAAGAAACGGGGATGCCACCAATCTCAGGGGTTCTGCCCTGGCCTGCGGCCCTGGATCGTCCAGCCTCTGCTGGGATGGGGAGCAGACGACGCACTTCTTGGCTGCAGCTGAGGGTGGGGGTCCCGATTCCCCAAAGGCCTACCCCTGGATTCCAGCCACAGGTCCTGCTGGGCAGCACCTGGCGCCGCCCCGCCCCTCCAGGCCTGGCACTCTCCTCAACAAACATGGCGCCTACGGCCTCACGCGCCTCACGGGGCAGGCGCGTCACGCGACAGGCCAGCAGCCCACCCCCCCCACCTTCCCCCGGCCCCGCTCTCATCCCCCTCAGACTGGCTGACTACACAGGGAGCCGGAAGTTTGACCTGGCTGGTGTCGGTGTCTTTGGCCGCCCTCGGGCGGCTGTTGTGTGGCTGCCCGCAGGCGCTGCTGGGCGGGATGCTGTACACCCGGGAGAGCGCGTCGCGGGAGCGCAAGGAGCTCCACGGCCTCTGAAGCTTCCAAGCCGACTTCTCCGACAACCTACGCCTGGGCTTCCAGGAGCAGAGGTACCGGCGACCGTTGCGAGAGGCGTCCGGAGCCCGGCGTTGGGAATGGCGTAAGCCCTGGCGCCCTGTACCCTCCTTCACCTGAGTGCCCCCGAGCTGGGGCCCGGAGGAGGTTAAAGGTCAACGGGCTTGGGGGCGCGGGGTTGGAGGACGGGGGTACCGGGGAGACTAGGGGGACCCGGGACGACCAGGGCGGAGGAGGCGGGAGGAGGAGGAAGCGCTCCTGTCCAGCCGCGACCGGAGGCAAAGGCTGAGCCCGGGCAGTGCCCTTTCTAATATTTATTTTTGATTTTTGAAATGTTTTTGAGACTGGGTTTGACCCTGCCGCCGGGGTTGGAGCGGAGTGGCGCAATCCTAACTTCGCTCAAGCGATTCTCCCGCCCCAGCCTTGCAAATTAGCTGGGACCGCCACGCCTGATTAAAAAAAAAAAAAGGAAACAAACAAACAAAAAAAAAAACACACACACAAAGAAAAGAAACTTGGTCAGGCTTGGTGGCTCACGTCTGTAATCCCAGTACCTTGGGAGGCTGAGGCAGGCGGATCACCTGTGGCCAGGAGTTCAAGACCAGCCCGGGCAACCTGGTGAAACCCCGTCTCTACTAAAAATACAAAAATTAGCCCGGCGTGGTGATGACCACCTGTAATCCCAGCTACTTGGGAGGCAGAGGCAGGAGAATTACTTGAACCAGGAAGGCGGAGGTTGCAGTGAGCGGAGATAAGGCCACTGCACTCCAGCCTGTGCCACAGACTGAGACTTCGTCTCAAAACAGAAACCAATCTTTTCTTTTTGTTTTGTTTTTTAAGATACAGGGTCTCACTACCTTATCCAGGCTGATCTCAAACTCCTGACCTCAAGCCAAGCTCCTTGGTTGACTTCCCAAAGCGCTGATTACAGGTAGGAGCCAGCAGACACTCCTCAGGCCTGAGGGGCAGGCCCTGCCCAGAGCTGGGCCCAGGGATCGGGAGGAGGGCACAGTTTAAACGTTCTGAGGTCAGCTCTGCCGAGGGGGGAAGGTACCTTGGTTTTCAGGGTTCAGATAGAGGACAGACAGTGACATCAGGCCAAGGACGCCACCACTGTTGCCCTCCTGACTTGGATGTGGTCAGCAGAGAAGTGGGATCCGGTGAGATCTGGGCCGCGTTTGCCTGTTCTACAGCCTCTTTTTCTTTTTCTTTGTTTTTGAGACAGAGTCTTGCTGCGTCACCCAGGCTGCAGTGCGATGGCACGATCTTGGCTCACTGCAGCCTCTGCCTCCTGGGTTCAA
>NW_022314795.1:0-3582 GCF_002776525.5 Piliocolobus tephrosceles
AAAAAATGCATCTGTATTAAATTATTACATTAAAAATTACAAAAAAGTTATTATCGTTATACTTTTATTAATTCATTCTTAAAAACAGATATTTAAAAAAATCAAATGCATGTCAATTTTATATATTATGTATATAAATAATTGTCACATACATATATATAAACATAAGTAAATATATACACATATAAATATCGTTATAAATAAACAAGTACATATACAACTATTTAAACAATAAAATATTTGTATAGCCGTAAATGAATTTAATATCAAAACAAAACAATAACATATAACTTTATCATAATTATAAGTATATGTGATTTTCAAATATTGCAAAAAAAAAAAAATATATATATATGTTAATATGTTAAGTTTTTTGTATATTTTACATTTTTTTTATAAATACTACCATTAATGCATTTTCAACAATGTTGGTATAGAAATTTAGTTTCACAATATTAAATTTAATCTTTTATTATTTATTTTTACAATTAGATAAACAAATAAACTTATAAAAAAATAAATATATATATATACTAACAATAAAAGCACGTAATTATACAATAATATAAACATACATAAAAAATATATAAAACATTTTTGATTAAAATAATTATGTAGTTTTTACACCTATCGATGTATATAAAACGGTAGTAGTTTAAACTTTAATGATTCTTCTACAATACATATTATTGTTGTAATATTATATTAGTAGGTTATAAACACAAATAATTGGTGTATGTGATATAATTTTTTTTTAACTTAATTATTAACGCAAAGTAAATTAAATAATTTTATAATATATTTTTTTTCTTAGCATAGTGGTACTAAAAGTTTATTTTTGTCATAAAAAATAATAACTTTTTTTAAAGCGTTATCCACAACGTTATATATAAAACAAATATTAACAATTTTTACATATAAAATTTATATTGTATTTTTACATCTTGTTTATTTCACATAGATTATGTATCCGACTTTAAATAACTACTTTATTAAAATAAATTAATTTTCGTCGGTAATTTTTCAATATCTTGTTCAACTATACTAACTGAATTATCGGTCGTTTTAATTTTATCTTTAATGGTATTCAACTGGTTGCAAATTCTCTTTCCAACAAAATATCCCATAACCCAAGTACCCAAAAATAATAAAAATCCGGCTAAAATTGGGAAAAAACAATCACGCCAACAAGATTTTTTAGTTTTAAGTTTTTGTTTACAAAACTTGGTTTCTGCCATACCACAAACATAAACATTAGATTTTAGAGCTTGTCCGGTTAATACATTTATAATCCATAATATATTAATAATATATAAAATAAATAACAATTTCATTTTGTATTAAACATTCAAAACCGTTGAAATTAATTTATATACAAAAATAATAAAATTACATATAATTGTTTATATGATACCTATTCACATATATGCATAAATAATAAATGAGATTGTTTATATTTTATTTATATATATCGCATTCATTATAATTAAAACAAAATTATTTAAAATATTATATAGTAATTTATTTTATTGTGCATCTTATTTTTTATCTTGTTCATTGTTTTTTTACTCTTTTTATAATACATTTTTATAGCGTACAAATATATTGTTTAGTAATCGGGCATTCATTTTTAATTAAATGCATCGGGTTTTTAAAACGTTTGCATTTATCTAATCAGTATTATTGTTCTTTTATATATGTAATTAAAAAAACATAAAAAAAACCATAATAATTTACTATATAATGTTTTATCTACTTGTGTTTACAATTAATAATATTACATTTTGCACTTATAATATATATCAAAGTATCTATATTTGTTTTATTAGCATTGATGCACATAAATTATAATTACAGGTGTGTGTTTCGAATAAATACAAAATAGTTAATTAGGGGGTGTAACTTGATCAGAAACGCATAAACATTGAGCATTGGTAAAAATAAAAAAATGCATATGTATTAAGTTATTATTAATTTAAAAAGTCTATATAATTATTATCTTTATACTTTTATTAATTTATACTTAAAGCACGACGTTTAAAAATACTAAATGCATGTCAAATTTTTATATTTTGTATATTTATAGAAAAAAAATGTCATATACATATATTTAAACATAAATAAATATATATACATATAAAGATCTTCATAAATAAATAAATACTTATATAAATATACACATAGTTAATTATTTGTATAGCCTAAAATGAATTTGGTGTTAACACATAAAAAACAAAAAAAATTACTTCATAATTAATATAAAGCAAATATGAATTTTTAATATTGCCAAATATATATATATATATATATATATATATATAAACGCTTAGTTTTTATTATATATTGTTTATAAATACTACTATTATATGCACTTATGACAGCGTTGTTATAGTAATTTAGTTTTGTAATACTAACTTTAATTTTTTGTTATTTATTTTTACAATTAGATAAAAGTATATACTCTTACATAAAAAAATATATATATAAATATTATCAACAACAGCATATAATTATACAAAATGATGAAATTATATATAAACTGATTAAGGTACTTTTTATTAGTATAATTATGTAGTTTTTATTACACACGTCAGTGTATATAAAATTGTAGGTTAAATTTTAATTGTTCAGCTACGTCATATTTTATTGTTGTAATGCTACATATATTTGTTTATAAACATAATTAAATGGTTTAAGTTATAAAATGTTTTCTATTTAATATCATACTTATGATAAATAAAATATTTTGATCATATTATTTTTTTTAAACATAATAAATCAAAAAGCGTATTCTCGTAATAAAAAAGCATGACTTTTTTTAAAGTGTTATTTACAATGTTATATATAAAAAAATATTAACATTTATTGCAAATAAACTTTACAATACATTTCCACGTTTTACTTATCTCACTTATATTATACATCCAATTTTCAATTATCATTGGTTCAATTTTTATTTAATTTTTGTTCCAATTCCCCCAATTTTTTTAAATTTTCTTTACTCTGATCATCAACAGTTTTATGTTTATCTAATATATCATGACACTTCTTGTCAAATTGCTTATAAAAATAATATCCCATACCCCAAGTACCTAACAATAATAAGAATCCTATTAATAATGTTTTAATACATGTAAAGATACAAGATTTTTTAGTTTTAAGTTTTTTATCATTTAATTCAACTATTTGCAAACCGCGAACATAAACATGGGTTAATGTATCTTGTTCCGTTAATATATTTATAATAAATAATAAACTAATAATATAAAAAATTTTTAATAATTTCATTTTGTATTCAAAATTGAAAATTATAAAAATTAATGTATATACTTAAATAATAAAACCATATATAATAATTTATATATATATCTATTTATTTATATATGCTTAAATAATAAATAAGATTGTTTATTTTTTATTTTTATATATCACATTTATTATAATTAAAAAAAAATATATTTAAAATATTATATCGTTATTTATTTTATTTTCCATCTTATTTTTTTATCTTGTTCATTGCTTTTTTTCTATTTTATAATACTTTTTTATAACATACAAATATATTGCTTAGCATTCATATAT
>NW_022314797.1:0-1002 GCF_002776525.5 Piliocolobus tephrosceles
TTAAATGACCCTAAAGGCATACAAAGCACACTACAGTTTGGCTTTTATTAAATGGACTAGAAACAGAACGCTTAAGGGTGATCCTGTGTCTTACATCCAATTAAACCTCTCTATACACTTTGAGGACAGACCTGCAGAATTTAAAGGTAATTTCTTCCCTGAACATCCAGTGCTTCCTTTCAATTCACAAGCACTTACAATTCACAGTCAGCAATTTGGAAAACACATGTGTAAAACATACTTCAGTTGATTAGTCAGGAAGTACTAAAGTCATGGTCTTTCAACTTTAAATCTGATCAATCCATGTCTCTAAAGCTGAAACTTACATGTAACATTTGATATGGTGAGAGATGATTCTATCACATATGTGTCGACAGTCTTATGAGAAATACTGGCTCATGAAGACTGACAGTGCGGCAGGGAGCGTGCATAGCACAGGCATCTTACTCACACCCGTGCTGGGCATCACTGACCTACATGCCACAGATGATAGGAACTAACCGGTCTCTCGACACTTGATAATTCCGTCACTCAAGGTTTCCGTGAGTAAAGATTCTAAAAGCAATTGTTCATTAAAAGCCAGAGAATCCCAGCCTGGGCAACACAGTGAGACCTCATCTCGACAAAAAAAAATAGTTTAAAAATATTGAAAAAAAAAAAAACCTTGGCACGCTGGCTTGTGCATGTACTTTCAGCCACTCAGGAGGCTGAGGTGGGAGGACTGCTTTAGCCAGGGAGCCAGAGGTTGCAGTGAGCTGAAATCACACCACTGTACTCCAGCCTGGGTGACAGACTGAGACTCTGTCTCAAACAAACAAACAAACAAAGAGGAGAGAGAATTCACAATTTGACAGGATACTAGGATAGGTATTCAGCTCTCCACACGGAAAAACTAGGATGAAGCAGAGTCACCGCTCACTTTCTTAGTAGCAATGAAATCTCAATTGAGAGATTTTCAGATGACTCAGGCCAGGGTTTCATGATTTGGGATCAACACATCAT
>NW_022314797.1:1012-1201 GCF_002776525.5 Piliocolobus tephrosceles
TAGAGTACCAAGAGCAGTGTGCATCACCTAAGAAATCTGAAGTCTACCACATGGATAGGATTTCAGTTACAATTACAATGTCAATTTCTGAAGGATTGATTAGCTGAATGGCTTTGAGGACTATGGAAAATCTTACAGTCACGACACCCATTACCTACTGGGGTACACAGAAACTTAACTTTGTTCAAA